>NW_014542925.1:1145464-1147849 GCF_000741045.1 Vigna radiata var. radiata | reverse complement strand
CCACTAGTTGAAGACTTGAAGGTTTTGTGGGTTGATGGGGTTGAAATATTTGATGCATTCGCTTCAGAGACTTTTTTGATGCGTGCAATTTTATTTTGCACCATTAATGACTTTCCTGCCTATGGTAATTTGTCAGGATACAGTGTCAAGGGTCATAAAGCATGTCCTATCTATGAAGAAAACACTGCAGCTGAACAATTGAAACATGGAAGAAAGACGGTGTATCTGCGTCATCGGAGATTTCTAAAACGTAAGCATCCATATCGAAGGTTAAAAAAAGTATTCAATGGAGATCAAGAGAGGGACGAAGCACCAAATCCACTTACTGGCCTTCAAGTTCTTGAAAAAGTTAATCAAATACATCATGTATTTGGGAAAACATCCAAGAAGTCATCTGTAACGACCCATTGGAAGAAGAAATCAATATTCTTTGATCTTCCATATTGGTCAAAGTTAGATGTTCGACATTGCATAGATGTGATGCATGTAGAAAAGAATGTGTGTGATAGCTTGATTGATACACTACTCAACATTCAGGGAAAGACAAAAGATGGAGTGAATGCTCGTTTGGATTTGGTTGACATGAATATCCGAGAAGAGTTGGCACCCAAGGAGATTGGTAAACGTACTTATTTGCCCCATGCATGTTACACAATGTCTAGACAACATAAACATAAGACTCCATGTAGTTTATATAAGTCCATTGATGAGGAGACTTGACAGCTTTTTAAAGAGAGTCGGATGTCAGAGGAATGACAGGTTAGTATAGTTGATATTATTCAATTCCTCATTAACAAATATATATCATATAAACTAATTAATTAATGTGTATGTGACAGACAATTAGAAGCAAAGCACAAGGAACAAGTGCTCAAAACAAAAACCCCCACCTATTATCTCGTGGTGGGTATAGGAAGCTTGAGGAGAAAATCCTCAAGCAAAAGGCAGATGCTAGACCACCATCTCAGAGTGGTAGCCCCCCCTCAGCCTCCTTCTCCATCGTCTAGACATGAAAAATGGAAGCTGGCTCGTATGAGACCATCGGGCACTTACTCTTCCGACACTGCACGGGAGAATTCTGAAAGAATTGTAAGTTATCACTGTTCCTAAAATAATAATTATTGTCATTATACATACTACATTAAATATTTAAAGAATAATGATGTTTTGTAATGTTACAGGACGCCTTGGTTGAGCAGAGCTCCCAAGGTCAATTCACTCCAGAGGGTCGCCAGGATATTCTTGCTGCTGCGATTGGACAACCTGAGCACCCTGGACGTGTACGTGCTGCAGGTCCTGGAGTAGGAATTAAACATTATTTTAGGAGCTCTTCTCGTCAGTCTTCATATGCTTACAGTGAAACACAAAGAGAAATGATGACAGAAGAGATCAGAAAAAAGGTCCGAGAAGACCTTAGAGAGGAGATCAGGGCCGAGGTTAGATTAGAGATGAGGGCTGAATTCAGCGCCATGTTCCAGCAGGAGTTTCAGAGCTATTGCATGCGCCCGGTGCCATCTCATGTACAAGAACCTGTTATCCCTCCCACAGGTAAACTTAATAAACATTTATGTGCAATTATTTGTATCTTTTGTATAATCTAACATTTACTCTGACAGGGAGAAGCGGGAAAGGAAGTTGTTTCGCACCAGCCATCCCAGAGGATGACATGGACGATGGTAGTCCATGTCTGCTATACATTTTAGAGGATAGCCAAATGGTCCTGGTAGCTCGTGGAACAGAGTTTAGGTCAGCGACTGTATGCCATGGTATGCAACTATTAGAGGATGAGGTGAAGGTCTCAGTGGACGAAATGATTGTACCAGATGCCTCGGTTCCTCTGGCCACAGAAGAGATTTTCACTGTGGAACAAGCATTCAAGTCGTTTATCACTTGGCCTAAATTTTTGGTTGGTCCAGTTTCTAACCCCTCGGTATGAAATTCTTCTTTACACTTCTCAATTTTAAAGGTTTTTAATGTCAAAACTTATCTTCTTTTTTCATGTAACAACAGACGCAGGCACAGGAGAAAATTCCTCTATCTGAGGATGATCCTCTTGCTTCATTGCATCTACTTGTTGACATCCTTGATGAGAAGCCTTTGGAGGTTGAGTATGATGCTAATGTATTTGGGACAGGCTCTGAGGTCCCAATATACCTTCATAGCCAAGATGTCCGTGAGCTTGCGTCGGGAACACAAGAGTTGAATATTTCAATTATTCAGCTGTGGATGATGTAAGTTTATGAGCTATTATTTATATATAAAATTGATTTATATATCAAGTATCCTTATATCAAAGTTAATTTTTGATTTCAGGTATATGTCTGGGGTCAGTAACAAGTTGGGGCGTTCTGATGATTATGGATTCATTGATCCCTAATCAATTCA
>NW_014542925.1:1133096-1144844 GCF_000741045.1 Vigna radiata var. radiata | reverse complement strand
CGCTGGGAAACGGTAATATTTAACTTTATAACAAATTTTGATTTTTTCCCAAAAGTAGAATTCATATACACTAATTAATATGAATTGTCTTGTGCAGAAATTCAAGACTACTACACCAGTTCCTGAGAAGCCACTATTATTCATGAGGAACGCTGCTGCAAAGTATATAATTAGATTGTACAATAGCTTTTAGTTATTAGATTTAAACATTGCATTTTATTAGATTGTATTTTATTAGACTTTGTACTTTATTTGATGTTGAAATACATTTGAACATGTGTTTGTTATGTTGAAATTGAATTTATGTACATGTTTTTATATGCAGGTCTGTTTTTGTGGTAGTGGATATCACAAAAACAGACCTGCAATTTTAAAAAACTGCAGGGGAATATACCGCGGTTGTTACCCCAACCACGGCATATAGTTCTCGTTTTTTTATTTATTTTTTTAAAAACAGATATATGGTCGCGATTAGTGCTAGAACCGCGACATATACTTGCGTCTTTTACCGCGGTTCGAACCGCGACATATACTGGAATTTTTTTTTTTTAAAAAAACATGGGTTTAGGTCGCGCTTCCCTATACAACTGCGGCATATTCCCCAACTTTTTGACCGCGGTTATAACCGCCACCTAAAGTCTATGACTTACTACCGCGGCTAAATATGCCGCGGTTCGTAAACCACGACGTATAGTAAAAAATAACCATGGTAATATCTCCTCGCTGCACTAGTGAATTTCTCAACAAACACCCAAAGAGGGAAGAAGAAAACAAAGAAGAAGATGAGGAATAACAATCAACTCACCACACTATTGCCAACACGCAACAGTAAACACGAAACCCTAACGAAGAAGAAGACAAAGAACAAGATAAAGACTCACCACGCTACTGTCACTTATAACCTCGTTGGGTACTTCCTTTGGGGCATTGACGTATATATCCCCTTTGTCACCTAAATCATCTCTTTTGTCACGTTTTAATTGTCTTCTGCCACATCATCAAAAATTTAATTCCGTTAGTTTTTATTTAATGGAAGAGACTTGATTGAAACCAATTTTATGAGATTTGAATGAAATTGAAACTTTTTTTATCATGTTTGGATGAAAATAAAAGATTTTTAAGAGGATTCAACAACTTAACACACTGAAACCAAACCAAGAAGAAATAAAATATTAAAACTACGTTTTAATAAGCTGTCGACTTGTAGGATTCAGTTTTTTCCCGAAGAAAATTTACTTTCAACGTACAAGGAATTCATCCAGCGATACTCAATGTTTATTCTTGCTATTTATAGTATTCACGTATATTTTTCTAATAACCTCTTTTTCCATTTACATGCGACAATAATGAATTCTTTCTTAATAATATGAATTTTATAAATTAACGGTTATTATCAAATCATAATCATGAAAAATATTTTAAAGATAATTTTATCAATAATGTTAAATGAGTTAAAATTAAATAAGTATGAAATTTTCAAGCTCTATCAAATGTAAAATACTAGAGTCACTTCATAAATATTTTTAAAATTATAAACAAATTGTTGGAAAAAAATATATGAAATATTTTAGTGATGTACAAAATAATAGATTTGTCCAATAAGAAATTAACACTATTAAATCACTGTCAAACAATATTAAACTATTTTTTGTTTCAACTTTTAAATATTTAAGTATATATTCGATATATTTTCTGTTTTAGAGTATGGATATCTATTATAATTTTATTTTTAGAAAATATATTAAAAATTGAAAAAAATAATATTTAAATTATTCTGAACCAACTAGCAAACAATATTAGAGTATTGATGTCCTTGTAAAAATAGGGAGTGTGTGGATTAACTAAATGAAATTAATATACTTTAATTCGTAATCTCAAAAGTTGTTTTATGTGGAAGATATAGATTATTTACGTGGAGAAAATCAAATTATATAATATTACACCAATGAATATTTTATAGTATATTAATTTTATTAATCCATCTAATTTTATCATAGTTATATATTACATGCTTGATGTTAAATTCTATAAAGAAAAATAAAGATTAACTATGCTTTTAGTTTCTAAAATTAGATGTAAATTAAAATTTGTTACTTTGTCAAACTTTGATATATTTTAATTATTAAATTTTAAAAATAAGTAACTGTAGTTCTAATAACACAACGATATTAATTAGTTTTTTATATGTTAAACAACAATATTTAAATTAAAATATGTCAAAAAATATAAATAATCAAACTCTCAAACATTATTTAATATTTAAAATGTTTTTATCTCTTGTTAAATTTAAATAACTCTATTTATTTTTTTCTTTTTTAAATTTAGAAATCATAATCAAATTTTAGAATAAGTTTTAATTATGTATCTAAGTTTAGGAATTAAAAATATATCCAATAAAAAAATATATATAATATTATTTAAATGAATTATTTACATATTTTAAAAGTTATATATTATAATATTTTTAATATATATAGATATTTAAATAAAATATTAAATCTTTTTTATTAATAAAATTTTATAAACATAATATAACACATATTCACTGTGAGTTATGACGGAAAAATTGTGACTGAATTATAAAACAGTTCATGTACGTTTCATACCTGGAACCACCACATATTCACTATGAATTACGTGTTTAAACAACAGCCAAAAGAAAAATGTAGTGGGCAAACATATCACGCCTGTTACGTCATTGTAGAAATTAATGTTATTGATGATATTTTATGTGCTTGGATTGCATATTCTATCGTGGTTTTGTTCACGGTAAAGACGATGTATATTCGTCGGTAAGTGACGTGCAGATCATTGCATTTTATATTGTTTATCTCACATTCATATAATCATTAGATCAGTTAAAAACTATAAGCAATCCGTATTTAGACATTCAGATAATCAAGTATATATTCAAATACATTCTTGTACAAAATTTAAATTTTATTTTCCATATTGACTCAATAGTGCGTTTAGTAAGACTCTCATATAGCACATTGATACATTTTGTGAGGAAATCATTTGGTAGTGCATCCACTAAGATATTAGTGCGTTAACTAAAGCTTTTCTTAAAACATTTTGTTCTTCTTAATGTTTTTTCATAAGACGCTTATCTCTTAATGATATTATTTTCCACAAAGATTTCATAAACCTTTCCCACAAAATGCTTATCATTCAGCAAAATTATTTTTCATAAAGATAACACTTTATCATATACTCATTTCATTTATTATTTACTTGTTAACACTACTCCAAAAATAGCATACAACATTGCTGATTTTGGGCTTTTAACGGCGTACTCGAGGTCGATGTCATAACAGGAGACGTTAAATTAAAGTTGAATTATACAAGCCGACGTTAACTGTTTACCGAACACGTCGACCAATACAGAATTCGACATCTAATATGTGACTAAATGCACAATGCCCATTGGATTTAAAGGAGGATTTGACGTCCACTGAGAGGGGGTGAGATGTAAAATTGACGCCGAATTTATCCCTAGTTAGACGTCAATATGTGACTATATCCACAATGCTCAGTTGGATGTAAAAGAAGATTTGACGTCAATTGAAGGGGAGGGGGTGAGACGTAACATTGATGTCGAATTTAACAGTAGGCCGACGTCAACCTCGCTGAGCCCAAAGGAGTTTGCCTAGCGATGCATTTCTATGGTTGGACACTGGAAAGGGTTTAATGTCATGTAATGTATAGATCGACGTTAATAGATCTATATTAACATCGTGTACTGTGTATAGGTCGACGTTAATAGATCTATATTAACATCGTGTAGTGTATAAGCAAATGTTAAATTTAGGTTTTTTTTTAAAAAAAAATTGGTTCGTTTTTGCTAATTTAACCAAACCTGAAATATAGAAACCAGTTTTCCAATTCATATATTATCAAAATTAATAATTCACAGTTTAAACCATATCAAAAGTAAAACTAAAAGCTAAAGCTAATGTTATCATCAAAACTAAAAGAACTTAAAGGAAAAACATAAAGCTATAGCTAATGAAAATGTTGATTCAAATATCCTACTCATTCTTGTCTAAGCTTCCCTATTGTGGCATTTTTCAATGAAGAGGAATTGTTGAACCATTGCAAAATCAAGAAAACTTTACTATTATATTCATTGTAATGTGAAAAGTTGATTGAGATTTGTAAGATTTCAAATGTAAATTTGTACCTCGGTCCAATCTACTATGATTCCTGCTTGGATGATTTGTCTTCATCCATGACATTATATAGTCGCCACATTCCCAAGAATTTGTCTACTTGTTACACTAAACATGTGAAAGAACATAGTCAAATGTAGTGGTTTAAATTTGACTATGAAAATTAATAAGTTAAAGATCAACGAATTCCAACCTTAGGATATATAACGTTAGAAACATAAGTTAATATATTAATATCATAATGCATTGATATGAATGAATGTAATACTTACGATTGTAACAAGGATTTCAAATTCGATTTCATCTTCCTATGAAGAGAACAAAACCATACAACTTGTTCTTTTCTTGGAATGATCACCATCATTTGCCAATGGCCCCTAACATGTACCAACAACTAGTGAGCCTATTAATTAAATTTTGATAAAAGTTGACAATATTGAGTAACAGATACCCATCAATGTATAATGCGATATACAACTCTCTTTTAGACTCAACCATCCATGTTTGCATATATGATTGTCTCGAATCTAATGTGTTTCTAGATGGTTGAGTGGTCTGAGGTTTAAGAAAGCCATACATTGTTGCACGACCTTAGTCCACTATGATGGTGTCCAGGTACCTATAACAATAAAGTTAAGTATATTTATTAAAAAGTAATAGGTTTAATACCTATTTTAGTCCCTCTTTTCGGGGGGTTTGCTCAAAGTGGTCCTCCCTTTTTTAAAAAGTTCACTAAAGTCCTACTTTTTGCAAAAACTGTGCAAGTTAGTCCTTTTTGCTAACGACGTTAATTCTACTAACGGCAGAGCTGTCCAACTGGCAAATACTTGATGAGGTGTAACGTTTTGATTGTGTTGGCACTGTTATGTATTAAAAAAAATTATTAATTGTGACGTGGAATTTAATAAAATTAGGGTTAAAATAAAAATTGAAAGGAACCTCCCGACTCTCATGCAATTCATACATCATGCTATTGAATGAGTTAAACAAAATAAGTGTTGTAATAGATGAATTACTCTAACGATTAATGAAAAAAAATATAATATTAAGAATCAATTCAAATTCATGAGAGTTCACAAGGTTACATCATCCCCCAACAACAAATAGAATTTAGTTTTCCATAGTCATGGTGAAACTAGAAGAACAATGGAGAAGAACGAGATAAAAAAAAAAAACCCTAAAAATTGAAGATAGAAGCTCCCGCATCCAAATCCGCCTCGAGAGAGTGAAAGAGTGTGCTGATGCGCTCCTCCTGCCAAAGATACATAACCTAGGGATCCTGGGACATTTAAATAGAGCAAAAACAGAATAAAAACGAAGTCCGGCCCATGTCGCTAGCGCTCAAGCGCCCCATTTAAGGCACCCAGGCGGTGAACGATGGTTCTTGGCACTTAAGCCTTCAAAAGGGGCGCCCAAGCTTCGTGCTTCTTGTTGGAAACAGGATGGCTTATTTTTAACACCAAGAAGGGGGTGAATTGGTGAGGTTTAAAACTCAGAGTTTTTTCAAAATCTTTTTCGCAAAGTATAAAGCTTGACAAAGTTTCTTGAATCGCAAGGAATAAGAAGTTTAAGTGCAGCGAAAAAGTAAAGTTGACTATGTGAAATGTAAAGTCGACTTAAAGTAAAGAGTGTAGAGAAAGAGAAAGCAAACACATAGTTTTTATACTGGTTCGGCCTCAATGCCTACATCCAGTGTCCTTCCACAACCAGGAAGCCAATGCACTATATTAGTCAAGGTTTTTACACGAGATTTATAGAGACCTCCACATCAAAATATAGACAATCTCTCTAACCCTCTAACTAAAAGTATAAGCAGCAACACAAAGATCTGCAACAAGATATCCCCTCTTCTGCAATTTTCAACCCACTTTGAACAATCCTCAAAGTGTACAGAACTCCATGTTCTCTTCCTGTAATCCCAATAGGGTAGTCCAATCTCCAATAGATTGATAAAGTCTTGATCAATATGATGAACACCAGCAGTGCAGAATTAGATCAAACAGTAAACGCACATTCTTGATGAGTTCTTGGAGCGTTTTTCACAAAGATCACAATCTAAAACAGTAAATGAAAATGTTTGATCGACCAATGTCTCTTCTCTTCTTTGTAATTATAGAATCACTCCTATTTATAGTTTTCTATGAAACAGACGCTCTTGTAGTCGACTTTGCTACTAATGTAGTCAACTATCATCAGGCAGTTACAACAGTTAAAACAAATAGCAGCAGTCATAACAACCAAATTGATTACACATTTAATTCAATTGATTTGCATTTAATGCCTTAGCATAGAATAAAAATATAGTCGTTACAACACAAAAGCATTAAAAAAATTTCAAAACAAATAACTAAGTCGAATTTACGGCGCATGCAGTCGACTTACACACTTTAAATCAGTTTTGAAAGACTTTTCATTTCAAAATTACTCATAACACTGTTCTAGAAAATCTGTGCAAAGTCACGAGTTTTAATCTACTTACTTCATAATGAAGTCGACTTAAAACTTGCAATTTTTCCACACAATATAAGTTTAACAAAGTGCATGTGGTTTTCTTTTCTTAAACATATGTAATGCAATCACAAGTGATGTTTCATGTATAAAGTTAGAGAAAATGCATACATATATGAGAATCAACACAACATATTATTCAAGATATCATTCACAATAAAGAATGGAACACGTAACACATAACAATACATGTGTTATTAATAATGTGTTGTCATCATCAAAAACCAAATCACTGTGAGATGAAGGTTTAGCTAGACCAATGCTTCCTTTATCAACAATCTCAATAGCAAGTACCACATGACCTTAGCAGGTGGACTGATAACGGATTAAAATACCGTTATTTGCTATGTGATTTTGATACTAAAAACACCCTTTTTCACTTAGAAACTTGCTTAAACTCATATATTTTCAGTAAATTGTGTGAATAAAAGAGTTGAGGTTGATTTTAAATATTTTCTAACAAATTCCCCTTGTTTTAATAGAGATTGAAGCAATATTGGAAGAAGAAGTGAAAATCCATGAAGGAAGAGCTCAAAAGGGGTAAAAAAGGCACTAAGAAGGGAGGAAACCTGAAGCCCAGGCGACAGGAACGAAAAACAGCGAAGCTGAATTCACCGTTGGTCGCTTGGGCGACGGCCCCGACGCTCGGGCGATGGACACTTGAAGCTCAGGCGTCCAAAACTGGTGCCCAAGCCTCACAAAACCCTTGATTCACGCTTGGGCGAGCTTGCTGCGACGCTTGAGCGTGATTTCACGTGGATCTTGCCCTGATTTTGCTCTGATTTGATTCTTTTGGACTGGGTCGCACTTTGGGACGCGTATGACACTATTTGAAGGACCCTGGGGCTCTAGGTTTTGTATCCTTGGCAGAAGTGAGCATAACAATACACTCCTAGCCAATTCTTAGTCTTTTCATTCTTTCTTTCTTCCATTGTTCATAGGGTTCCCCCATGTCTATGGGGAACTAATTTCTATTTGTTGTTGGGGAATGATGTAGCCTTGTAAACTCATGTATTTGAATTGATTCTTAATTTCATATGCTTTTTCCATTAATTGTTATCATTGCCTTCATCATTATTTCTAAAAATTTTCTTCTTAAATCGTGATGAACCGCACGTTGGACACAACTTCAATGAAGCATATTGATCTCTGTACAATACACAATCATTGGGCCATGCATGTATCTGATAACGGTCTAAAAACCGTTATTTTCACACTTAAATTTGATATTAAATCACACCCTTTATGGCTTAGAATGAAGCTAAGAATCATGCAAAACTCTTAGTTTAGTCATAAGAGAGTCAAAAGTGGTTTTTAGAGATATTATGCTTGTTTTACATTGTTTTGATAGGATTTGATGAGAATTGAAGGATGCAAATGAAGAAGGGAGGACTTCGACTCAAGAAAGGATGAGCAAAGGAACAAAAGATGAGTAAGGTCCACCGCTCAACGCCAATTCCAGCGCTAAGCGCCAGTTTCGAGTAGGAAGCCACTATTTCTCGCTTGAGCGGTGTCGTTGAGTGTCATGCGATTCTAAGGGCCAGTGCTGAGCGTCGATTCCACTGTTAAGCGCCTAAGTGATGGGCTTGGGCCAAAATTTTGTTACTTTTCTACATTATAAATAGCCCAAGTGCGACCCTTAGAGTAATCTTTTGGCAGAGGAAGACTTCAGAGCACTTTCTACAGTCCTTGGAGGCGATTTCTTGGATGCTTAAGCTCCAATTTATCAAATCTAGGGTTTACTCTTTCAGTTTTTCCATTAATTTCATCTAGTTTCACCATGTCCATGGTGAACTAATCCTTTTGTTGTTGGGAAACAATGTAGTCCTTTTGAAACTCTCTTGTATCAAATTTCTTATTATATTCATATGCTTTTATTATCAGGTGTTTGAGTTTTCTTTTCTGATGTTAATGCTTACATTGTTTAACTCATTCGGTGGTATGATATTTGATTTTGTCGATACGGGAATGTATGGGGAAATCTATAACTGATTAGAATTCTCTTGATAATGAAATACTGCCTAGGAATAGGGTAGGACGATCGATTGCTTTAAGCTTCTATACTTTAATGTGTTGGTAATTACTAGGGAGACTAGGAATGCTAAACTAGTAATTGGTAGTAGGCTTTCTTCGCCGAGGAATCGGGTTTTGAGTACTTTAGAAATTTGCATGACGTTGATAATAAAACGAATTTAATAAGAATAATAGATATAAGAGGGTGGGTAAGGATGAAATTGTAAACCCCAACAACCCCATTCATGCATATCTTTGATTTGCCAATTGATTCGATTTGCATTTGCATGTTTATTTTAGATTTTGCATTCAAAACCCTAAATTCAATTCTTACTCAAATCTTATGAAATCAATTTACATGAAAGATAAGGCCTAAGAGTCCCTTGGGAAACGATCTCGGACTTACTGTCTATTATTACTTGATACGATCTGGTACACTTGCCAGGGGCTTAACAAGTTTTTGGCATCGCTGTCGGGGACTCGTGGTTTAACTTTTCAAGTAGTGTAAATTGATTAAATTTGACTTTGTATATATTTTGCTTTTGTTTAATTTTTCTTTTTATTTTTTTTATATAAAAGTGCTTTTAGGGTTTTTGTTTCTTGTGCATGCAGGAAGCAGTTCAAACTAGAAGCAAGAAAGGTCAAACTCTTCTAGAAGGACTAAGTGATAGGAGGAGGAAGAAAGTTAGATGTCAGTCTAGAGAACTATTCCCTTCTCCTGAAAGACTATTACAACCCTCACCGAAGGCATCCTCACAAAGGACAGAAGAAGAGATGGTAGAGTAAGCTCCTCCTAAACGCATACTTGCAGATGCATTAAAAGTTGTTGGACCGTTGCACTTCAATAGTATAGCCATGCCAAGGGACAATACAACCAACATGGTGATGAACCCAGTGTTAATTCATCTAGTCCAAAGCAACCAATTTCATGGACGATCAAATGAGAATCCCTATGATCATTTGACAACGTTAAATGAAATTTGTAATACAGTAAAGATGACTGGAGTTTCAAACGACAGGATCAAACTCAGTTTGTTCCCTTTTTCACTTGGAGGTAACGCCAAGTTGTGGTTACATTCATTCCCAGAAGGAACCTTCACAACATGGGAGACTGTGGCGTCCAAATTTCTGAATAAGTATTTTCCGCAATTGAAGGTTAGTCAAGGAAAGTTGGAAATTTCTTTTTTCAGACAAAGGATGGAGGAAACTCTTGGAGAGGCATGGGATAGGTTTAAAGGCTTGTTAAGAAAAACTCCTCTTCATGGGTTTGACAAAACAACTTTGGTGCTTGCATTCCTTGGAGGCCTAAATAAACAGTTTAAGAAGATGTTAGACGCTTCAGTTGGAGGCGACATAAAGAGAAAGACTGAGGACGAGGCCTATGATTTAATTGAAAGTATGGCTGTGAATGAGCAAGAGACTCACAGTGAAAGGGGTTCAATGTTGGGGCAAATCGGCAAGTGTACTGAGTCGCAAAACTAATATAAAATGGTAAGAACAAGTATCGTATCCCAGAGGACTCTCGGCACTTAACAATTGTGTGAAAACAAGATTAATTAAGACTTAGAATAAAAGAGATCATGGGTTTGTATTGCAAAAAAATAATAAAATAAAACAAAATAAAATTTATCAGTGGCAAAAGAGCACAAAGATGAACAAAGGTTGATTAATACGAGATGGATATGTTGTTGGGGTTAGACTTCACCATGTTCTCTCTCATGTATATAAGAATTCTTCTTTATTCATTAATGCCAACGTCCCTCACTAAAACACTCACTACAAGAAAACTGACAATTACATACGACCCAAATCCGTATATAACGTTCAAAATCCGTATATAAAATGTGGTTATATACGGATTACATAAGGTCAAAAATTCGTATATAAAATGGTTGTAGCTAGTGTTAGGTATGGATTATCCGTATATAAATTATATACGGATATTTCGTATATAAAATATATACGGATTATCCATATATAAATTATATATGGATGTTCTGTAGATAAATTATATACGGAGTATCCGTATATAATTTACATACGAAATATCCGTATATAATATATATACAATTTTTTTAAATAGTTACATGAATAACATGCCTTCCCATGTTTAGTTACATAAATAACATATTAAAACGGTCATCAAATCATAACATACCTGCCAATTATATAATTCATACATTTCACATATATTTAAGTCTTAACTCACAAACATTAGTCATTAATACATCAAAGGGAAGTTTCCATAATTGTCAATAGAAAAATAAATTGAAATAAGTTCTTGATGGAAAAAGTTTCAGTCATAAGCCTTAGTCTAAAACATAACTAGTAATGTTGTTGATAACGATCTCCATGTTCCGTTGGATCCTGTGATTGATGCTGTTGTGGTTGATCCTCTTGTGGTTGTTATGGTTGTTAAACATTAGTTTGTGGCTGAATTTGGGATTGAAGAAATTCTTGTACTGCTACAGCTGTAGGAGGCGGAAGGGAATGCAATATGGCGCCAATAAAGCCTTCAAATTTAGAAGTGATCTGTTGAAGTTGCTCATCATGGGTTGTGATGAGTGCATATTTATGCCCACATTTATGTCTTAAAATTGAAATTTTTTATGAGATATTTNTGCTTAAATGATTGATTTAAAGTGAATTTGTGACAATTGGATTTATTGGGTTTGGGAATTAAAGATGCTTAAAATGTGATTTTTAGTTGCATAANTTATTTTGGATGTTCTAATGTTTATTTGTGCAGCTGAAGTTAAAATTTTATTCATTTAAAACATGAAATTGAATGGTCAAAGATGGTCCAATCTGGTNAANTTAGGACTCTTATGCAATTTTGAAAAGAAAGAGATGACTAAACTACAATTAGAGGAAAATTTTGGACTTATGTGTAAATAAAATAAAAAGGGTTGAAANGTAATTTTAGGCAAGTTTAAATCCGTTAGATATTTTAGAAGATATTTTGAAGAAAATATATCTTAAGATATTTTACTTGATATTGTTAAATAATTATCTTATTTAACTATATCAATAAATATCAAAAGATAATATTTGC
>NW_014542925.1:1064890-1132131 GCF_000741045.1 Vigna radiata var. radiata | reverse complement strand
TACTATTAGGCAATACTGAAGTTGCCTTGAAAAGTAGTATTAATTTGATAGCTTCAACGACAACTTATTAGTTGCCATTCTATTTTCAAGGTTAGAAATGTTGTGTACAATCGGTTGCTGAGAAGAAGATGCCAGTGTCTGTTGTACGTAACTATCGACACAGTCATCTCGACCACTGACATTTCCAATGCCATATACCCGCCTCTAGTACCTTCGACCGACAACCTCAAACCAACATTGGTTCCTCAATCTTTCCTCATCTGTAGGGTCTAGGGGAGCACATGTTGAAGGACCAGCGGATGCTGTCTCAGATATTACTTGAGAAAATCTAGCTTGAAATTGTTCCTGTTAAATGAATACATGATTATTGTTAAATAGATAAACATAACATTTAAAACCTAATAATATAATAAAGTTAGTAGAAACTAACATGTAACATGTGTCTGCCTAGACCTTTCATCGACAAATTCTCCTGTTGATGCTCGAATATGTGTTTGTTGAAAAATTTCATCGACATGGACTTTCCGACCAAGCTGCTGTGACTGCAGGCAAAGAAGATGTAAGTTGTTAACAACAAATATTTGTTAAATTAATGGGTAGAAATGTAAAATTGAATTGATGTCATCATACCAGACGAATAGCATGCTCATGCACGTTAGTGGATCCCCTAGTGTGCAAACAACCACCCTTGTCGGATGTCCTGTTTTTCTTGGTGGTTTCACACTTTTGTCTATAAAGTGGCATGTTCCACTTCTCCAAAAGAGCATTCCAAACCTCCTCTCCCATCCAATCAGGTTTTTCCCCTAGCGTTCGAGCTTTTTTAAACATCTCAGATAATCTATGAGATGCTTTGGTTTGGAAATTCTTTTTTATCTTTTCTTCATCCTCAATCCTCCATGATACCTTTCTCTGATATTTAGGAAGAAAAAACATAATATAGCATTATTGAAGTTCGAACAAACAATAGTCAACAACATCGCAAAATTATATTCAATCATTCACTCATCACTCGTAAATATTTAAATCCTTTTACTCACATTCATAACAGAAAAGTACACATGACATAGTGTGAGCCTAAAATCTGTTAACACTAGAATGAGTTCAACAAAGACAAGCATAAATTAACATGGAAACAAAGGAACTTCTCATCATCTAGGTGTGTACTTGTTTTTACAATCTTAGTGGCTTGTATGGAGATTATTTATATCCATGGCCATAAGTTTAGCTGTTTCTCTTGTTTGATACCTTAGTTCCTATCATCCTGTCTTTTTTATAGACAAACTAGGCATCATTTATAATTACATCAACCAGAGTTTGTTTTGGGATTGGGGGAGGCAATATAGAACAAAAGAAAGAAAAAGCACGTTAGAAAGATAATGGAAAAAAAAAGAGAAAGGAAGGAAACAACCAAGAAATCAATAAAAGAAAAAGCGAGAAAGGAAGAAAACAAAGAAACCAAAAAAACTGAGAAAGAAAGGAAGCAAGAATCAATTATGAAAGAAAATAAAAAATCATGAAAGTAGGAAGGGAAACACATAAATAAGAAAGAATGGAAGAAAGAAAAAGAATTGAAGAAGAAGAAAAAAATAAACAAGAGAATATAACAAGAAAGGACGCAAAAATGAAAAAAAAAAAGGAGAAAAGCAATGAAACAAAAATAAAGAAAGCAAGAAAAGAAAAACAAGAAACTAGAAAAGAAAAGATAAACAAGAAAACAAAAAAATAACAATGGAAAAAAGTAGGAAAGCAAGAAAGATAACAAGAAGGAAAGAAAGCAAGAAGAAAAAAAAAAGACGAAAGTAATGATGAAAGAAAACATTGATATTGTAGGGGTTTGACAGAAGAAGATTCATGTGAAGATATTGTTAGAATTATACATGCATATGTGAAGATATTGGCTTTCTAGCGGACACTTAATCATCTATGAAAGTTTGAAAACTTGCAAGATTTTGAAAACTATTCTGAAGCACTTTATGAGAAAAGTTATAAGTAATGCAAGGATGTAAAGTTGATAATGATAAATGCAAGAACAAGGAGGGGAAAAAAAGAAAAGATAACAGTGAAAAGTGTAAAATGAGAAACTTCTATCTATAACCAATATTGTCCAGATTGACAAAGACAAGCGATCTCTTATATATCTGGTTCAGTATTCCCATCATTGACAGCCACTTGTTGTGATATTATATTACTTGTTATTTTAATCTATCAGCAAGTTATGGAAAGGCCTAACTGGCTAAGGATTCGAGTTCAAGAGAGACAGTTACAGCCAAATATCTTTTACACCACTGATTTTCAATTGAACATGACATTTACAAAATGATTGGAATCAAAATATGCTCCGGAGTGCTGATAAGGGCATGGTTGACATAAGCAAGACAATAGGGGACACTGGCCAACATCAAAGGGCAATGCTTGGAAATTTAAGAAGACATGTCCATGTCATTCACTCACTATGATTTTTGTTAACTCCTAGTGCTAAGTGGAAGACAGGGTATATATGAGGTTGAGAAAGACATTTTTTTTTATCAGATATGTTTGCATAGTTTGTGTGTCTGAGTTAAAAATGATGTTGGTGTTGCCTCAATCCTGTCTGCATTTTGCAACTGCAGCATGTTGAATCTGTTCACTGCACATATCAAAACTACAATTTCTGTTTTCTTGACCTACCACTCTTCTATGAAAATTCTAGACATGTTACCATTTCCAAATCCACTTTCTCACCAACAACAATGATAAAGACTGAAGAACCAGATAAAGATTCTTATCAACTTGAAGAAGAATCAAGATTCTCTGAATGAATATGCAAGGTAAACCAGGTTTATGCAGAACGTTTTCATGCCATAGAACATCAAAGAGGAAAAGAAAAGAGAAAGAAAATGAGTAAAATGATCATACGTACCCATGAAATGTTTATGAATCTATGAAGAGAAGATTATGTATAAACAAAACTTCAATTCTGATGGGGTGAGACTGAAAAGTAAAAACAATATCTTTTGTAAATTTCTAAACATTGGGAGACCCCATTCCTCAGGTTGATATCATTCAAGATCAGAAAAGGTTGATGCACAGGAAAAATTGACAGTAAGAAAAGTATAAAACTGAAGATTAAAGGAAAACTTTTCAAGGATTCAATTATTAATCTTTTTCAGTAATTTTCCATTATAATGGTTTCCGACAAGTTGCTGAAGAGACAGGCCCCAAGTGTCCCAACGCAACATATTTCTGAACAGACATTGTTCACTTCCCTGCTTGTCTATCACTATGACATGATATGCAGACTAGTTCACGTGCAATCTTTCCTTCTTTCATCTTTTTCCTCAAACCTCTTGGCCATTCATGCTCATTTAGTACTTAGTTTTATTTGAAGTTGGAGCAAGTTAAGCCACACAACATAAAGTTATAATTATCACTCAATTAATTTGCTGTTAAACAACCACACACCAAGCCAGCTATTAGCCCGCTTAAGCACACCCCCTACATTTATTTTTCCTATTTTTATTTTCATATTCAACACAAAATTAACCAAAGCAAGTTGATAGTGTAATATCAATATATATAATAATATCAATATATGATCACCCTTCTTCTCTACTTCATGAAATGAACTGCATAACCACCCATCGTTAATCTAATGCAAAAATATATGTGATTTAATATAAACTCCAGACTTTAATAAAGTGATTTTTAAAATAGTGCAGAGGAGAATATATTTTATAGATTTTCGTGATAAGGATATTTAGATAATATATATATATATATATATATATATATATATATATATATATATATATATATATATATATATATATATATATATATATATATATAAAGTATGCTTTTATCTAAAATATTCAAACTTGTTATTTTTCTTCTATCAGCAACATGTTTACAAGGTTTATTTTAGATTGCCATGTATTAGTGAAATGCTTATATAATACTGAATAGAGTCACTATCAGTTTAGAAGAAAAAAAAATAGAAGGTTTAAACTGTGATAGACACAAACGATAAAATGTTTTTTACAATAACTAGATGCATTATTTGAGATCCTTCTTCAAGTTCATAAGAATCTTTATCTGCACCATTTACTGTGTTTTTTTTCTGCTTTTTATTTTCTGCAGTGCATGTCTGACTGATATAAGCTCATTTTCGTCATGGTTTGCATTAGGGTCTGAAATTTAATCTGTAGAGATGATGTGAAAAACTCTACAATGGTACAATTATTTTCAGATGTAGCTATTTGATTTTGAGGGATATGTGTTGTGTATAATTGAAATTTTGAGATTGTAACAGTTTTGAACTTGATGTGTATGATAAACAAGCCTTTTGGAGCATCTGATATTCAAAACACGTCATTGATTCTTTTTCTATCGTCCAAGTCATATGTCACTGAACTGCCTTGAGCAGTTTATTCCAAGTAGCATATGTTCTGTGCTCATTTCAAAATCCTAATTTAACTAAGCATCCTTGATTTTCTTGTCCAATATCAACAAACTATTTCAATTTTATTTGATAACTTAATGTGAATACAACTATCTATAACTTCTGCCTAATCTATATCTATCTCAACAGTAGTTAAATTTCTAGAATGACACGGGTAGATTCAGCTGTTATTGTTGTTGACCTTGAGTTATTTATAATAAATGTTTTATCAAACTTAAAATCAAAATTGTAATTAAACACAAGTGTACCTTAAAACGCTCAAAGAAAACATCTCTGCAACTCTGAGGGATTTGTCCCTGTGTCACCCATGGCTCATCAAATTGTCCTTTAATGGTGGCTGTGATTGCTTTGGATGTTGTTTTTGTTGGATAAAACCTATACCAAAATAAAATTCAATTATTAGAATAATACATTATTATACAAATAGCTACATAAAATTCATATTTTTTACCCTCCTCCAATAGGTTTAATGATTGGACGATTGTTGGATTTTTCTTTAAAATTTGCCGCTGAACTTGAATGTGGAACTCCATCCCTTGTAGGAGGTGTTGGTGCAATATTTGTGGGAGTTGTTGGGTTAGAACCAAAATGGGGGGAGGGTGATCTCCATTGATCAGCATAAACTTGTTGTGGACTAGGTGTGAAGGGAGGAACTTCCAATGAAGGTGGAATAGATGGTGGAGTAGGTGTCAAACCAAGAACTGCCAATGGTGGTGGAACAAATCTAGTAGTGGAGGTAGGTGTAGATGGCTGACTACTTGAACTACTTACATTATTGAAACGGGACAACAACTTGATCGTATAAGCTTTCTTCTTCCCCTTCTCCTTATCTGAGTTTCCTGAAGGTGAAATAGGAGGGTCACAACCACCTATTGCCATATTCTTCAACATAAAAACAAAATTGTTGGGTTAATTTATTTTTATAATTGAATGGAAAGGAAAATTAGGTGAAGAAGATGATGATGTTTTTTTTTTGTTTTCCATCAGTACACAATGAAGTAGAAAATAAGAATGCAAAACTTTAATCCACACAAAACCATTGTAGAATAAATTATAATTAGCAAAATGGTGTCAAAATAACATGCAAAGTGCAATTACATAAATGATTTCATCAATTCTTCTTTCTCCATTGTTAGAGTATGGATTTATGATCACCCATGGGTACACCATCACATCCTAACTCTATTCACTCCTAGATGTGTGAAATGAATCTTCGTCCTCATCTTCACTTTGTCCCTCTTCACTACATTCTTCTTCTGATTCACTTGTTTCTTCATCCATATACCCTTCAACTGATGGTACATTGTTGGGGTCCACTTCTTCAAGACCGGCTTCTATATCTTGCAATCGGATAACAACTTTAACTTCAATGGTGTCATTAACATGTGACATTTCCTCCACTTGGTATGGCACCTTGGATTCTGCCTCATTAGAATCTATACGACCTCTAGGTTTGGTCATAAATGCAACACACCAACCCCGTTTGTACGTGTGTGATGCAGGATATGGTACATAATACACTTGTTCTACATTATGTGCAATTATAAAAGGATCAAACAAGACATATCTTTTATCTATTCGTATATCCATAATGCCATACTTTGAATCCACTCTTGTCCCTGTGCTTGATGGATCAAACCGATCACAATAAAATAATACAATCTTCTTTTCAATGGTTGAGGTATTGTGCTCGAGCTCATATATGTGCTTAATGAGACCTAAGAAATCATCTTCACCCCCTTCTGTATGGCCTTTAACATGAACCCCACTATTTATAGTCCTTTTGCCCTGGCTTCATGCATGGGTATGAAATTTATATCCATTCATAAAGTAGGTATGTCATTCCTTTACACATTTTAAAAGACCAAGTGATAAATCTCTAAGATGTTGGTTTCTCACACTTAAAGGATCGTTATGAACCTACAAGGACAAAATATATGAATTCATTCAATATAATTAAATGAATACATACATGAATAACAAGTGTATGTGGAAGAATTTCAGAACTTGTACTTGATCCTTGAACCACAACGGGAAATTTGCATGTATTTGGTTCGAACTGTTTGACTCAGAAAGTTCATAGGTATGTAAGAATGAGCTGTCCATACGTATGAGAATATTCGATCAATGTCAATTTAATAGATAACAACAACAACAACATCAGAAAAGAAATTTATTTGGAGCCTTACACAAGATAAGGTTGAACTTCATTGCAATTGATCAAGATATGAACATGAGCTGATCTCAATTCTTCGTCACTTAGCCAATGAGTTGATTCCGTCCCGGAATGACGACCACCTTTGATGGAGACTGGCTATGGGTAGAAGACCTTGAGATCTGGTTCCAAACAGCAAGCCATCCATGATGTAGAGGAGTGCAGCGGAAATGAATGTAAGTGAATGAAATTTGGTGTTTGGTGATGGAATGAGTGTGTAATTGATCCTCTCAACTCAGAAGGCCCTCCTATGATGGAAGGAAGCTAGAGGAAGGGTAGAGAAAGTAAAGAGAAGAAGTGACTCAAGAGCAAATAGGNCTGGAATTAGAATTTTGCAGCATTTCACTATAGCTCAAAAGTGATTTTACAAAGGAGGAAGCCCTCTTATTTATAGGAGAAGAAAGGCTTCATTTCTGATTCCAAAAACCCTCTTAAATCCAAGCTAATCCTATAGAAAGCGCGCCAATGTACACCAGCAACTTCCACGCCTCATTCCAGCTCATCTACTCACGTGGGATAGTCCCTCCTTGCCAACGTCGAGCGTCTTTGTGGTTTGGGCTGGGCGAAAATCTGATTTAGCCAATCTTTAAATTCCTTTTGGGCTCCTTTGTTGTGTTTTATTAATTCCACTTCTTGACTAGCTCCCTCAAAGTCTCCAAGCTTATTTAGAACTTACAAAACAAAGTAAAACATATTAAAATATAATCCTTTTAAGACTTTAAAGAAAAGAAACTTAAGAAAGCTTTTAAAAGTCCTTCTTCAACTTCCCTTTCTTAGTCTTAGGTTCAGTTGGTACTTCTTTGAATGGAATGCCCTAAATGGGTTTCCATCAATCTTGGTCAAACACTGATAATGTTGTCCTTTCAATTTCAATTTCAATGTCTACATCATTTCTATTTGTTTGTGGTGTTAACATAAAGTTCTTTAAGTAGTGGGAACAAAAATGAGTTGTTTCTTTGTGCAAATATGATGCGCAAATAGATCCTTCAACCCTAGCTTTATTCTTAACTGAACGTTTAGCATATCCCATGAACCTACAATTTCAAAAGTGGTATTTTAGGATCATGAAATATGGCATCTAAATTTAACAATACAACAAGATATTGTCACCATTTGAATGGGTACATCCACCTATATTACACCGGTCCACCAAGTCTTGCCTCATATGAAAGATGTATAGGGAGATGTTCCATAGAATCAAAGAATGAGAGGGGGTGGGGGGGAATATTCTCTCCATCTTGCAAAGTATAAAAGGAATGTTTTCTTCCATCTTCTGAAGGTTGTCCTTATTCAATGTGGTAGAACACAAATCTCTGAAGAAATGACTGACTTCTGTAATTGGATTTAGAACATGATTGCATTTTATATACAGATCATTATATACGGATTTTAATCTGTATGTAATGGACATGTTACATACGGATATTACATACGGATCCATTATAATGGAAAAAAAAATTTAAATACGGATTGTCCGTATATAAGATTTGTACATAAAAATAAAATGTAAATTTATTCCCCTTTTCTACGATGCTCACATCGCTGCCTCTCAAATTTTCTTCTCAAATTTTCTCGCGCTCTCTTTATCTCTCGAAATTTTGTGGCGCTCTCTCAAACCTTTACTGCTCAATCACTGACTCTCCCCCTCACACCCTCAAAATCAATCTCCCCCTCTAAAATCACTCTATCACACCTATTATTCGAACCCAAACCTCAATCGCATGCCTTTCCTGCCTTGGCTTTCCCTTGGAACCCCACCCTCCTTCGCGCGCTTCTCTCAGAGATTGGGAGACCATCAAATCCAACGATTCCTTGCTTGGACTCATGTGCAGACGGTTGGAATGGCAGTGGCAAGAGTAGCGAGGGATGCGAAGGAAGGAGAGGAATCCAGTGGTCTGAGAGCTGTTCTACTTTTTTGAGGAACAGATCCTCCAGGACCGAAAAGCACAATAGAAGAAAACGACGGTGATGCCAAGCTTGAGAGCATAGATGAGTACAAAGCCAACAATAATAAGGAATAAAGACGGTGAGCCCATAGAGGATAGTGAGGGTTTCAAAACCTTTAACTGGAACAAAGCTCAATTGATTTGTGTAATGTATTGAACTTGCCCTTTTTTTCTATGTGGTTTTATCCCTTTATCTTTCTTTTTTATTATAGCAAGGGTGACATGGTGAAGAAGAAGAGATTAAAGAAAGGTGCACGACGTTCATAGTAAGCTTTGGTGCAAGCTTTAAATGAAGCATATTATAGAACTTGCCTCAATTTTGGGTTTTGGCACAACTGGAAAAATGGGATAGAAAAAACCATATTTGATTCACCTTCTTTGTTATTATTTTAAGAGCTTATTGTTTTTGCGTTGCAGGGGAAGAAAAAGAAAAAAATGTTGCTAAGTTTGTCATTAGGATATTGCCTTCCTCCATCACGAACCTTTAGTTGAAATAAATAAAGCTATAAGAGTGCATGAGAGAAAAATGAAGAAAACAGAAGCAAACAAAACCATGAACGTGCAAACAGGGGCTTCGGGAGAAAACACCCAAACCTAAGATGGATAAGATTATACGAAGAGGTTTGTTTGATTTTGTTAATTTCAGTTAATGTATTCTCATTGGTGATGGATTTCCTACTAAATTAATATTTGTTTGAATTATAGGTACCCGATGTTTGTGGATGCACTGTGAGAATTGGATGATTGCCTTAGAACGGTGCTCCTTTTTGCAGCATTACTTGCATCTAAGAGTTAAAAAATATAAGTGGAGTGTGTCCATAAATGTCGAAGGTACATACCTGGAATATTGAAACCATGGGATTAATATGTAATGAGGAAATCAACCTCTGTGGCTTCATTTTTCCTTTGAAAGCAAGTACCAATTTTGGCATTTATTAATGTTCAGTATTCTTTGTAAATTCAGAGTCAAGTATAAGAAAACAAATTTATCAGTTTATGCATAAGAATGCAAGTTAACCTCATTTAAATTTCTTAATACCATTTAAATATTTGTTTGTGAAACTAATTACTACTTTAATTACTCATTGGAACTCTCTGACATTATTTTGTTGATAATGTAGCTCTTTATTTGATAACAAAGTTTGGACATTATCATCTCTATTGAGTTTTAACAATGATTTCTTTCATGTCATTTGTTCCATATGCCTTACTTATGGAGGGTGTCAAATTTTCTCCTTGACACCAATAATATGCAATATGTGTACAATTTTTTTTTAAATCTTTATTTTTCCTTGATAGGAAATTGAGAAAAAGGAAAAGATGCTAACATTTAGTTCGTTGGTCTTTCCAATGCAGGCAAGCCAAGGGCTGAATGTTAGAGAGTTATTTTTCAGATCAATTTTTGTTGCATTCTACTTCCATGCATACTAATAGGTAATAAACTTCTAACTTCTTCATATTAGTAGAAACTCTTATTTAATCATCTTTTGGTCCAAATTACTCATACTGACACCTTAAATGAACAATGAGACTGATTGAGTATTGTATTTGCAAAAAAGTTCTTAATTAATAGCAGATTTCACATATGATGTTGGAAATGGTGTCACTTATGACACACTCAGTTGCAAACAGTGTGAAGCGTGTGGTTATCATTGTTTCTTCTTCTAAACTCCTATCTCTCTGTTAAATGCACTTGGTAAGTCTCCAATGGCCAAAACATTGGCACATAAATTTTATGGTTCGTTTTGTTAACTTTTTTGTACTTTGAAAACACATGCATGTGAATTTTGTAACTTTGTTTAATGTTTTAATTAATAATAACAGTAAACACAATAATAACTTATTGATCCTTTGAACTTATTATGTTGTTGCAGGTTTCATCTGATTTGCTTGAGAAGTACTTGGAAGCACACTCAAAGGACTCCAATTACTTATCTGAGGTTCTTGAATAGACTTATAGACTATGTACTTTTAATGGTTGCATTGAACATAGTAAAGTGCCAAAGGTGGCTCAAAGACTAACAGGTATATAATTATAATAATGTATTTCTTTGAATTTTGTAATATTTGTTTCTCTGCTTCAGTTACGAAAATCAATAACTAGTTTTTTAATACTTAAAGGGAGAATGCATTTCTAAAAATGAATGTAGATATTGGTAGTTAGTTCCTTTTACAAGAAATTGTTTTTGGTTTTGTTGCTGTAAGGAAATTATATATAGTATGCTCTGTTTTGAAATTTTGTGTTTTAAATTGATTTTTCCTAAATCACATTTTAAATCATTAATACAACTTCAGAATACTATGATTTTTTTAGTTTATTATCATTAAAACATGATCTTATAAGAGGGGCTTGAATTGAACAATATTTTCTTAGTTATAAAAATCTCATTCATTGTCTTAGTTTATTATGCGTGGCTTCCTTTTTACCTTTCTTTTGCTAATATATTAAATTATGTTCCAGTAATCGACGAACTTGACTTCATCCACTAGATTAAGGTTTGCTTTTTAATGATATTTAAGTTGATTTTTTTTAGACATTACATAAGTTGATATACTTTATGATAATTATTATTCTTTGCTATTAATTCTTTTCGACCTCATTTAGCAAGGTCGAGTCTATATTTGAAAACGATGAACGTTTCAAGGTTGTTGAACGTAACAAAGATCATTGGGATACGTTTGAAAGGTTCTTCGAGGAACCTGTAATCAAGGTGGGTTTTGCTACCTCATCTTATAGAACTTTTGGGCATTTACTTTTTAGTGAATGTTTACTATATATGCCCATATTTGTTGATATTAAGTATTATGCAATTTTTGTATCCAGCACTATACTGACGTATGAAATTTGGGACAATCTTTTTGAAGTCACAGTTCATAATGAAGACCATCAAGTGCTTGTTATATGATGATCCAAATTTTGAGGGGCATGGAAATCCTTCTAGTGGTATATTTATACTATATTTATTTGTTTCAACTATAACAACCATGTTAGCCTATTAATAGCATTCCATGAGAAAGGAAGTAAAGATTTGTGGTTCAGGATAATAGAAGTCAAAGAATTTGTCAGTGAGCTTTTAATGGTTTCTGAAATCTTTTTATATTTGTGGTTTAATTTGGTTGATTTTTTTATCCCCTAATTCTAAGCCATCATCAGTTAGAGAATTTTTAATGGTTTTTGAAATTTTCTTTAAATATTTTATTTTTCCATAATATATTGAAATGTGTTTTAACTTAAATGTACAAGTAATTCTTGTAATTATATGTATGAATAAGTGTTGTATTTTTTTTTTATTTCTATTTATAGAATTATCCTATAAAGTTTTCATATTTTAACTATTTGTTTCAAGCACAATCGTACATTGTAAATTTTTTACCTTTGACATTGTATGTGGCAATTTAGAAGTTATGATTGATTCTTATCAAAATTTCTAGGTACTGCGTATAAATGTGAGATTATATATTTTTTTTTATAAAACTATACAGTTACATACGGATTTTTCCGTAAGTAATTATATATTAAAATTACATACAGATATTATATACGGATTTTTCCGTATGTAATTTATATACGGATTTTTCTGTATGTAATTTATATACGGATTTTTCCGTATGTAATTTATATACGGATTTTTTCGTATGTAATTTTTATACGGATATATCCGTATATAATTTACCTACGAGCATTTTATATACGGATTTTTGTCCATATATAATCCGTATATAACACAATTTTATATACGGTCGTATATACGGATTGTAGCTGTATGTAATTGTGTTTTTTCTTGTAGTGAAAGAACTAAACGCTATAGGAAGTAACCATTCCATAAACACATGGTAATTATGGCTTTTCATCCCAATGACCTTTCCCCTATTGACATCAACACACCTTGACAAGTTAGAAGAATATCCGTCAAGCATCCTAAGATCTTTCAACCAATGACAGACCTGTTTTGATTGGTCTACTGAAAGTGTATAATTAACTTTTGGCTTGTACATCTTTCCATTAGTATAATTTTTGAGCTCCAAGTCTTTTCGTCTACAATACAAACCTATATCCATTCGGGCCTTTTCATTGTCTTTTGACTTCCCACTGACATTCATCACGATATTAAAAATGTTGTCAAAGAAATTCTTCTCAATATGCATGAAATGAAGATTAATAGAGGTATTGGTTACTGATAACAGTTGAAAATACCGTTATCTGTGATGTAATTCTAACACTAAATGCACCCATTTCTGCTTAGAAACATGCTTGGAATCACATTTTCTGTTAAGTTGTGAATAAGAGAGTTGAGGTTGAGTTAAATGACTTTATGACTAATTCCCCTTGTTTTAGCAGAGAGTGAGGTAATACTGAAAATAGTGATGAAGAGTCAAGAAGATGGAGCTCAGAAGGGCCTAGGAAAGCACTAGAAGAAGGGACAACACGCAGTTTTATACTAAACCGTTGCCTATGAAAAGGCGGTGGCAGATCAGTAAATAATGCAATCTTATATGCTTCGATTGCATGCTGGACCGAAGCGAAAAAACTCTACGACCTGAGTTTAGAGAAGAACTGGTGCCTAAAGCTACCCTAACATGCCAGCTCTTTGGCTGACAACTTTAAGAAAATGTGTTACTACCTCGGTTTCATGCAGAACTGAGGCATAACACCACTGCACCGTATCACTTTTTGGCTTCACCGTATCACCTTTTGGCTGACAAGCGTCTTGAACACGAAAAGGCACTGCCACATCCACTTTTTGAAGCTTCTATCCGATTTGTCCAAGAGATATAACCTCGTTTCATATTACTCGAGGCATATAATCAACCAAATTTTTCATTTTAAGCATCGATTTCCTTCAGAGACGATGCCATAGGCTCTACAATCGAGGTAGTATTCTTTAATAAGTTCAAAATTTCAGCTCTTGTCATTTATTCGCGTCACTGCTGCTGCTTCTTCTTCTTTCTCTTTTGCGCTGCTGTTGGTCATTGCTTGTGTTCAACTCTTCTTCATTGGTTTTTTGTGTTCATTGCTTTTTCTTTCACTTTAAGCTTCCTTGTGTTCACTGCGTCTTCGTTGCTTCTTCTTCGGGTTGCTGCTTCGTCTTTGCTGCCACCGTCATTGTTGTCGCTTCGCTGTGGTTTGGTCAGTTTTTGGTGTTGCCATTGTCCCTGCCGTTCTCACCTTAGTAGTCGTTGTTGCCGCCCCCACTGTCGTCGCCCTTGGTGCTGCCCACGGTAAGTTATTCATCTTTTGAAGATATATATGATTTGAGATTCTCTCAATTGGTTTATGCAGTACGTAATTATGTGATGTGATTGTTGTTTCTACTATTATTTTCCCTGTAGTGAATCATGTATTAAAATCAGGATTAAATTACTAAGTTGGTCTCTGAAAAATTTCAAATATATTATTGAAACTTTTAATCGAATTCCTAAATCAGGAAAGTAAGATTTTAATAAGACCCAACAAAGTATAGTCGGCCAAAACTTTTCTGCACAAGCTGCAATACATTAAGAAAGAAATTATGTAGAGTTTTTCATCAACAACTTATAGCAAGAAAACAACCAATTAAAAATAAAGACAACTATGTCTTGATGAATGCTGAACGTTTAGATAATTAACAGAAGGCACCAAGAGGCACTGAAGCATAATAGTAAGAATTTGAAAATATTTTCACCGTGAAGAAGTTTTTCTTATTGATAGAACAGAAGAATTCCAATCATAAACTAAGACATCTCTTCATAAAAACAGCTATGATGCAAATACAATTAAAGTGAGGAAGTGAGAAATCATTACTGGATATTCACTAGCAAGATTTCGGTTGTAAAAATCATATGCATGAGACATGTGTTATCCTCTGCTGTGTCTTTAAAATACACTTGGATATTCACTAACAAGATTTGGCTTGTAAAAGTCATATGCATGAGACATGTGTTGTCCTCTGTCGTGTCTTTAAAAACAATTATATGTTGAAGGTTGGTTTAGGTACTTTTGGGGCTTTTTTTTTTCTGCATCTCTATAACTTCATCCTAAACTCATTTGAAAATTTCAAATTTACTATCTAGTTTAATATTCTTATTTTGAGTTGAGTTTCGGAATATAGAGATATTATATAATAGACAACTTGAAATATTAAATTTGTATTTCAAAATAAACAATTTTATATGTAAATTTATATTCTCAATTTTACATTCCAAAATTAAAAAAAAAAATACATTTTAGATTACTAATTTATCATATTTTGTAAATCAGAATGTAATTTTTATTCTGAAATGTATCATTNAATATATATGTAATTATTTCTTTCTTTGAATATATATTGTTGTTGTGAATTAGCCTTAGTTTCCCGTTTGAGATTCAATACAAAAATTATTTACTATCTCCANATTTTTTTGAACAAATGTACCTTTTCCAAATGAAAAGAGAGGAGATGGTAATAATAATTTACAAGTATTGAATTTTGAATTGTCTGGTTGGACAGTTTAAGAAGAGTAATAACTTCTTCATAGTTTATTATATATATCAATTTTAATATACATGTCTTAAATTTAATGAAATTTTGCAGTTGTGTTTTGTATTGATCTTCGGGTGCATATTTGATTATGATTTATAATCACTTTCATTTCGTGTAACCTGAAGACCAATGCAAAATACTGGCAAAATTTCGTGAAATTTAAGATATGTTGTTTAAAATTGATATGTTTAATAAACTAAAAAAAGTGAATCTTCTTGAATGGGATAGGGTCACACCTTGAATACAAACACGAACAAAGTGATCATTCAAGATTACTGAAATTGTGTAAACAATTTCACAATTTCAGTAAACATGCGTATGGATCGAGGGTGGATGAATTTACCCCGCATCAGCACTGAGTACGAGAGAGGGGTAGAAGAATTTATAGAGTTTGCGCAACGTAATGCAACTATAAGTGGTGATGATGAAGTCAAGTTTAGATGTCCCTATGTGAACTGTTTGAATGGGAGGAAGTTGAACGCAACTGATATTAGGGAACATCTTATCTGTGATGGTTTCATACGAAGTTATACAACATGGATATGGCACGACGAATCAATAGACTTTCCAATTGTTTCTCCAACTGAAAATGTATATGATTCCACCATGGATATGGAAGATCGACCGGAAGAAGACAATTTAGAGGACATGATCCGCAATGTTGGCACAGAAGCTTTTGCCCAAGCGCATGTGTATGAAACGATGTCCACTGATGCAGAGACTCCTTTGTATGCCGGTTCAACTAAGTTCACACGGTTGTCAGCGATGTTAAGGCTCATGAATTTAAAGGCGATAAATGGATGGACTGATAAGAGTTTTACAGAATTGTTGTCGTTGTTGAATGAAATGTTGCCAGATGGAAATACATTACCCACTCGTAATTATGATGTAAAAAAAATTCTTTGTCCGATGGGTATGGAGTATAAACGGATACATGCATGTCCGAATGATTGCATATTATATAGGAATGAGAATGAAGTATTGCTAAAGTGTCCAAAATGTGGGTTATCACGATACAAGTCAAGAAACAACAGTGAAGATGGTGGTCACATAGAAAAGAATGGTTCTGCTTTGNAAGTAGTTTGGTACCTTCCACTCGTGGCCAAACTTAAGCGTTTGTTTGCGAATCCCAATGACGCTAAAAACCTAAGATGGCATGCAAATGAGAGAACAACTGATGGGTTGCTTCGTCATCCTGCCGATTCAAAGCAATGGAAAGATTTGGCTTAGCTACTGATGAAATGTACCCATTTGGTAATTTAAGTACCAATCACAGTTGTTGGCCCGTTATACTCATAATTTACAACTTATCTCCTGGATTGTGCATGAAAAGAAAGTACATGATGTTGTCAATGTTGATATCTGGTCCAAAGCAACCTGGAAATGACATAGATGTTTATCTCAGGCCACTAGTTGAAGACTTAAAGTTGTTGTGGGTTGATGGAGTTGAAATATTTGATGCCTTTGCTTCAGAAACTTTCATGATGCATGCCATGTTATTTTGCACCATTAATGACTTCCCAACTTACGGTAATTTGTCGGGGTACAGTGTGAAAGGTCATAAAGCATGTCCTATATGTGAAGAAAACACTGCAGCTCATCAATTAAAACACGGAAGGAAGACAGTGTATATGCGTCATTGACGATTTTTACAATCTAGTCATCCATATCGAAGGTTCAAGAAAGCATTCAATGGAGAACAAGAGAAAGACAATGCACTCATTCCACTTACTGGACTTGAAGTTCTTGAAAAGGTTAATAGAGTATATCATGTATTTGGGAAAACGTTGAAGAAGTCTTCTGTAACGACTCATTGGAAAAAGAAATCAATATTCTTTGATCTTCCATATTGGTCAAAGTTAGATGTTAGACATTGCATAGATGCCATGCATGTTGAGAAGAATGTTTGTGATAGTTTGATTGGTGCACTATTAAACATCCAGGGAAAAACAAAAGATGAAGTGAATGTGCGTTTGGATTTGGTTGACATGAAGATCCGAGAAGAGTTGGCACCAAGAGAGATTGGTAAACGTACTTATTTGCCCCCTGCATGTTACACAATGTCCAAACAAGAGAAGATAAACTTTTGTCTTTGTTTAAAGAGTATCAAGGTACCACAAGGATACTCTTCAAATATCAAGAGCTTAGTGTCAATGTAGGACTTAAAGCTTGTTGGACTTAAGTCTCATGATTGCCACGTCTTAATGCAACAATTGTTACCGGTGGCAATTCGTGGAATTTTGCCTAAAAAAGTAGGCAGACCATAACTCGATTGTGCTCATTTTTCTCGTCAATTTGTAGTAAAGTAATCGATCCTACAAAGTTAGATGAACTTCAAAGCGAAATTGTCATCATCTTGTGTCAGCTAGAAATGTTTTTCCCTCCATCCTTTTTTGACATCATGGTGCATTTACTTGTTCATTTGGTAAGAGAAATAAAGTTGTGTGGACCAGTATACTTAAGATGGATGTACCCTATTGAGCGTTATATGAAGATTTTGAAAGGGTACGTAAAAAATCAATATGGTCCAGAAGGTTCAATGATTGAAAGATATATTGCTGAAGAAAGTATCGAGTTTTGATCTGATTATATGGCTAAAGCAAATCTGATAGGAGTCCCTCGGACATCATGGTTGAATAAATATTCTACAAGTAAAAGCATCCCAGGTGTGAATGTGGTGACAAAAAGTCGTGAAGAATTGATGCAAGCACATCTGTACATATTAAACAACACAGATGAAGTGATCCTATTTTTGGAAGCACACAAAGTCGTTGTAAAGGACAAGTATCCAAGACAATCAGAGAAATGGCAGTTGATGGAACATAACAAAACATTCTTGGCCTGGTTCAAATATGAAGTTTTGAAAGAATCACGGTCTTCTGAGACTTTGTTGTGCCTAGCAAATGGTTTGAAGTTTGATGTTGTATGTTGTACATGCTATGAAATTAATAATTGCACATTCTATACAAAGACTTTGGATGATAAAAGCACAGTGCAAAATAGTGGTGTCATTCTAGAAGTTGAGTCGTTACAATTTTCCACATTTAAAGATCAAAATCCTGTACTTGGATCCATGAGATATTATGGTAGAATTGAAGAGATATGGGAGGTTGATTACACTAAGTTTTCCGTTGGACTCTTCAAATGTAAGTGGATCGACAATAAGAGTGGTGTCAAAATAGATGAATCTGGTATGACACTTGTTGATTTTCGAAAGGTTGGTTATGGAGATGAACCGTTTATCATGGCATATCAAGCAAGTCAGATTTTTTATGTCAAAGATCCCACGTCTGACCATTGGTATGTTGCTCTTCAAGGAAAAAGACAAATTGAAGATAAAGAAGAGAATCTAAGTAATCTTCATATTCCTGACAACCATCCATTTAAAACGACAATAAATTTGGATGACGACCCTCTAATTGATGATATACAAGCAATTCAGAAAGATCACAATGAGGGAATATACATATGACTAATCCTTATGATTATGTATGAATTTCATGTTTGTGTAAATATTTATGGCTTTTGTTAAAAAATATATGTAATTTTATAAGTGTTTTTATTAATCTTTCATCTTATTTATTGTGATAGATATATGGCTGAGTCACCTCATTCGTCAGGGGATAAAGTCCCTACCACTTCTACACGGACCAAAGGAGCAACACGGTTACGACAACTTATACTTAGAAGAAATGCAGGGGAGAGGACACCTGTCATTGTTGATGTGGTCACTGGAGTTGCATCTGGCCCAAATGCAGATGTATTTAGGTCTTACCTTGGAGTACTAGCACGTGATCGTATCTCTATACTTACTCCATCATTTGACCATGTATCTGAGGCTGATCGGAATCTCATCTGGCAAGATCTATTAGTAAGTTAAACAATATTGCTCCAAATTCTAGATTCATTATATTGATAAATTTGTATTGATATAAGATTATTACTTTTTTTGTTGTAGATGACATTTGATATGCCAAATGTTGATAGCCTAAGGAGTAGGTGTTTATCTGCAATTGTAGACAGATTTCGGGGCTTTAAAACAAAACTGACGTCCAGATATATATTTGGAGCAAAATGCAATGAAACTCCATGTTCTAAATATTCTGCAATTGACGAAGAAACATGGCGTCAATTTGTACAACTTAGGACATCCGAGACGTGGAAGGTAAGTGTAGGCAAAATCATTTAATTCATCATTTATAATTTTATATCATAACAATTGTTTCAATTTGTCACAGGAAACAAGGTCAAAAGCACAGGCTATAAGTGCTCATAATAAAAATCCACATCTTCTGTCTCGTGGTGGATACAGGAAGCTTGAGGAAAAAATAATGAAGCAAAAGAGAGATAGTAGAGTTTCACTTTCTGAGGGTGGTGACCCTCCTCCTCCTCCTTCACCACCATCTCGGCACGAGAAGTGGAAGTTAGCCCGTTTAAGATCATCGGGCTCCTACACTTCCGACAGTGCAAGAGAGATATCTGAAAGAATTGTAAGATTTCATTTCTCATATTTAAAAAACATTTTTGTTTTATATTTTACATAGATCTTTCAAATAATTATGAAGTTTTGTTATGTTACAGGACTCCTTGGTTGAGCAGAGCTCCCAAGGTGAATTCACACAAGAACGTCGTCACGATATTCTTGTCACTGCTATTGGACGACCTTAGCACCCAGGACGAGTGCGTGGTGCTGGGACTGGCATAGGCATACGACAGTTCTTTGGTTATGCCTCACGTCCATCTTCATCTGAAATAAGTAAAGAGTATGAACAAAAACTGAAGGCGGACATCAGAAAAGAGCTTCGGGCAGAGTTGAATGAAGAAGTTGCTGAACTGGTTGCACGTCAGTTCCAGCAGCGTTATGAGGATTTTGGCAATCGTCCTCCACCATCTCCTGTAATGGAACATGTTGTGCCCCCTACAGGTAAACTTAATAATCATTTTTGTTTATAAATTTACTTTTTGTATAACCTAACATTTAATTTGACAGGTAGAAGCGGCAAAGGAAGTTGCTCAGCTCCAGTGCTCCAGGGGACGACATGGAAGACACTCGTCCATGTCACTTATATACTCTTTCTAATACTGGGACCATGCTAGTGGCTCGTGGCACAGTCTATGAGACAACCACTGTAGTGCATGGGGTACAACTAGCAAAAGATGAGGTCAAGGTCACGGTGGATGATGTTGTTGTAGCAGATGCCATTCTTCGTCTCCCTACAATTGAGTTTATGACTGTGGAAGATGCATTTAAGTCCTTCGTTGCCTGGCCTAGACCTTTGGCTGGTGATGTATCTGACCCCCCGATAAACACTCATATTATATGCTTCTCATTTTTAATATTTACTTCTTATTGATGTCATAACATAACCATTTTTTCATGTAACAGCAGACAGGTCAAGAGAGAGGTCCTACACCGAAGAAGCCTCATTTATCTGAGGACGACCCTCTTGGTGCGTTAGACGAGCTTGCTAACATCATTTCAGAAGAGCCGATGATTGTACAATGGGATTCTACTTTATTTGGAAGAGAAACGAATATTCCATTGTACTTGCATCAGGAAGATGTTAGTGAGCTTGTGTCGGGGAGAGAAGAAATTAACATTACACTCATTCAACTGTGGATGATGTAAGTTTATTAGAACTCTTTTATATAATTCTTGTTTATGAAGTTACTTATATCATATTATTTCTTTATTTCAGGTTTATGTCTGGTGTTAGTAACAAGAAGGGCTTCAATGATGTATATGGGTTCATTGACCCCTCTATGACTCATGAAAGAAATAAATTTGATGATATNCANTCATACATNACCACNTGCTTTGCAATGGGGAAGGAGATATATTTTCTCCCTTATATACTTGGGTAAGTGAAGTTTGTGAACTTTAAAGTTTCATTTATTAATTTTGGTATATGACAATTAAGTTATTATCAATTTTAGGCGTCATTGGCAGCTACTTGTGATCTCCATACCGGAGAACACTGCTGTTTGGTTTTGTTCATTGCACAAGTCTCCTCCCAGTCCTCATAGACATGTAGTAGATTGGTAAGAACCTCAATGTTTCAACTTTCTTTGTTATATAAATGTATGCTAAAGCAATTTTTTTTTTAATAGTTCCCTTGCAACACATATGATGTTATCTGGGAGATCTATTGCTACTGCTAAAAAGCTCTTATGGGTTCCCCTTAAGGTTTGGTATTTTAGTCTATACTTTGTTACATTTTGTACCATTCCAATGATGTTACTTAAAATTTTATAATTATGATGTTATACAGTAGTGTAATAGACAAACAGGGTCATATGAATGTGGTTACTACGTCATGTTTTGAATGATGACCACTATTCATGCACGTTACACTAGTGGATGGGAAACAGTAATATTTAGGTTTGATTTTTTTTCTCCAAGCTTAGATTTCATATGCACTAATTGAAATAATTGTGTTTTATGCAGAAATTCAATATGTCTGCTCCAATTCCTGAGAAGACACTTAAACTCGTGAGGAATGTCATATCCTAGAGATAAAAAGTCATGCTTTCAAATAGACATTGTTGAAGAACTTTGTATGTTGCAAGATAAGAGAATACGAAATGCATCTGCACTAGAGAGGTTGCTCATTAATGAGAATGAAGATTTGCATGAAGAAAAAGAGAAAATGATTGAAGAATGTGTCCGTGAATTGGAGGAAACAAAAGAAATCCCAATAGAAGAGGCCCGTTTTGAACGAATTGATCCCAAAGAGAAAGTAAAGGAAAGCAAGCTTGAACTGAAAGAATTACCCCCACATTTGAAGTATGTGTTTTTGGAAGCTGATGGAGAGAAGCCAGTCATTATTAGTAAGTTATTATCTCCAAAAGAAGAAGAAAAGTTGGTGGAAGTCTTAAAAGTAAATAAAGGTGCTATAGGCTTGTCAATTACAGATCTTAAGGGAATAAGCCCTACATATTGCATGCACAGGATTCTTATGGAGAGTGATTATCGACCGGTGGCTCAACCACAAAGAAGATTAAATCCATTTTTGAAAGAAGTTGTGAGAAAGGAAGTGTTGAAGTTAATAGAAGCAGGAATTATATACCCAATATCTGATAGTAAATGGGTGAGTCCAGTTCAAGTGGTGCCAAAGAAGGGAGGAATGACGGTAATTCATAATGAGAAAAATGAATTAATTCCTACACGAACAGTTACTGGGTGGCGGTTGTGTATAGATTACAGGAAGTTAAATACAACTACCAGAAAGGATCATTTTCCCTTACCTTTTATGGACCAGATAATAGAAAGATTAGCTAGACAAGCATATTATTGCTTCCTTGATGGTTATTCTGGATATAATCAAATTGTGGTAGATCCTGAAGATCAAGAGAAAACAACTTTCACATGTCCTTTTGGTATCTTTGGCTATAGAAAAATGCCATTTGGATTATGTAATGCACCCGCCACATTTCAAAGTTGTATGCAAGCCATCTTTGCGGAATTTATGGAGAAAAGCATAGAAGTCTTCATGGATGATTTTTCAGTATTTGGGGATTCTTTTCAGAGATCCTTAAACAACTTAGATGTAGTTCTTGAAACGTGTGTCCAAACAAATCTTGTATTGAATTGGGAAAAATGCCATTTTATGGTTACTGAAGGAATTGTGCTGGGACACAAAATTTCAGCTAAAGGGATTGAAGTTGACAAAGCCAAAGTTGAGGTAATTGAAAAGCTTCCACCACCATCCAATGTGAAAGGAATCCGGAGTTTCTTAGGCCATGTTGGTTTCTATCGAAGATTTATAAAAGATTTTTCAAAGATTGCTAAGCCATTGAGTAATTTGCTAGTGAAGGAGACACCATTTTAGATGAGTTCTGAATGTTTGAAGGCTTTTGATGTTCAAAAGAAAAGCTTAATTTCTACTCCAGTAATTGTAGCTCCAGACTGGACTAAAGATTTTGAACTTATGTGTGATGCTAGTGATTATGCTATAGGCACAGTACTGGGCCAAAGAAGAGAAAAAGTATTTCATGCTATTTACTATGCTAGTAAAGTTTTAAATGAAGCCCAATTAAATTATGCTACCACAGAAAAAGAATTTTTAGCCATAGCCTATGCACTAGAGAAATTTAGATCTTATCCCATTGGATCTAAAGTCCTAGTTTATATGGATCATGCAACTATAAAGTATTTGTTAACAAAGCCAGATTCAAAGCCATGGTTAATTAGGTGGGTACTTTTGTTACAAGAATTTGACATAGAAATTCGGGATAGAAGGGAAGTGAGAATTTGATATCTTATCACTTATCTCGACTGGTTAACACGAAAGTAACAAGCAAAGAGAAGGAAGTTTGGGAGTCTTTTTCAAATGAAACTCTTTTGTATATTCAACAAAGGCCATGGTTTGCTGATATGGCCAATTTTAAAGCTACAGGTGTTATCCCAGAAGAATTAAATTGGAAACAGAAAAAGAAGTTTTATTCCGATGCTAAGCAATTTATATGGGATGATTCGTATTTATTCAAGATTGGAGCAGATAATCTTTTCAGGAGATGTGTAACTAAGGAAGAGGCAGAAGGAATCCTTTGGCATTGTCATAATTCTCCTTATGGAGGGCATTATAATGGGGAGCGAACAACTGCAAAAATTCTTTAGTCAGGATTTTATTGGCCTACTTTATTCAAAGACGCACATAATCATGCTAGGAATTGTGATAACTGTCAAAGGACAGGAGCTATTTCAAGAAGGCATGAGATGTCGTTACAAGGTATTTTGGAAGTTGAAGTTTTTGATTGTTGGGGTATTGATTTTGTTGGGCCTTTTCCACAATCATTTAATAATGAATATATTTTGGTAGCTGTTGATTATGTGAGTAAATGGGTAGAAGCTCTAGCATGTTCAAAGAATGATGCCAATACGGTGATTAAATTCTTGAAAAGGCAAATTTTCTCACGGTTTGGAACCCCTAGGGTACTTATTAGTGATGGGGGGTCTCATTTTTGTAATGCTCAACTTGTTAAGGTACTTAGACATTATGGGGTGAAACATAAAGTGGTTGCACCCTATCATCCACAAACAAATGGTCAAGCTGGAGTTTCCAATAGGGAAATTAAGAGGATATTAGAGAAGACAGTTGCTGTTTCACGAAAGGATTGGTCACGGAAATTAGATGATGCTCTTTGGGCATACAGGACGGCTATGAAGACTTCATTGGGGTTATCACCTTTTCAGATGGTATATGGGAAAGCATTTCACTTTCCAGTAGAGATGGAACATAAGGCTTTGTGGGCTTTGAAATTTTTAAATTTTGATCCTCATGAAATTCAAAGCAAAGGAAGAGATCAGTTGTTAGAACTTGAAGAGATGCGGTTACATGCATATGATTCATCAAGGAGTTATGAAGAAAAGGTGAAATTTTATCATGATAAAAAGTTGATAAAGAGAGTTTTCACTCCATGACAGCAGGTGCTACTATTTAATTCACGGTTGGAGTTATTTCCTGGGAAGTTGAAATCAAAATGGTCGGGACCCTTTATGATAAAGCTGGTATATTCGAATGGCGCTGTGGAATTGGAGACTACAAATAAGGAGAGAAATTGGGTAGTAGATGGTCAGAGGCTCAAACATTATTTAGGAGGAGAAGTGGAGCAGTTTTCCACCGTACTAATGTTGGTGGATCCATGAGGTTTGGGTCAGGCTCGGGACGTTAAACAAGCACTTTTGGGAGGCAACCCAGGTTTTATTATTTTGAATTAGTAGTATAGGTTAAATTTATATTTGAGTCTATGCTTGGCTTGTACACTTATTCGGATAATGGTTCCAATTNATTTCATGATGAGTTGTTTACTATTGATGATTGCTTGTGCATGATGATTGAGAATGTGTGAATGTTGATATCCAGGTTGATGGTTCACTAGTTATGTGAACAGATGAGTAAGTGATTCATGATTGTGATTTTGATGCTAAGCAGGATTCATGTGAGAAGTGAGAAAGCATGATTATGTGAGGTATTGAGCTTCAGAGTTTTATTGTTGTGTGCACTGTTTATAGAGAATCATGAATGGTATTGACTTAATCTTGATAATTGATTGAATTTCATGTATATGTCATATGATCAAGGCCATGCTTGGAAAGCCCTTACTTAGCCAAATTTTCACCCAAAGAATTGTAAATGATATACCCTTTTTGAATCTTGACCTTAAACAGTACGAACACCCTTGATTGAATTGATTTACCTTGAGTAAGAGTTGAGAAGAATTATATGTGTTGAAAAGGTTCAAGTTTGGGGTTGAATGGGGAAAGTGAAAGGCAAAAGAAAAAGAAAAGCATTGAGTTCAAAAGATGAAAAAGAAAAAAGCATGTGAAAGAAAAGAAAAGAAGAAAAGAAAAAAAAAACATGTCAAGTGAACTCAATGTAAAATGAAAAAGGGAAAAGTTAGGAATGAGTGGGATTGGTCAAAAAGAGAGTGTGGGAGAGAGATATTACGCTTGTTTTTAGTTGAGTCTCTTGAGAGTCAAAAGTTGGTTTTAGCGATATTATGCTTGTTTTGCATTATTTTGCAGGGTTTTTAGATGAATTAAAGATGGAAGTGAAGTAAGGTGGACTTAGACCCATGAAAGAAGGAGAAAAATGATGGAAAGAAGGGTCAAGCAAGCCGCTGAGCGCCAGAATGGTCCGCTGAGCACTTAGAGCAATTAGAGGGAAACCGCTCAGCGGCAAAACTGACCGCTGAGCAGTCAAAGCGACAAGAGGCAAACTGTTGAGCGGTCAAATTAGGCGCGTGGGCGGTTGTCTGTTTTTTTAGTTAGATTTTGTAAATCTTTCTTTAATTTATCTGTTATCTTTTTGGGCTTATATATAGCCCCAATGCGAATTAGAAGAGGATTCTTTTGGGAGAGAGAACGTCTAGAGCTATTCCACACACCTTGGAGGAGGTTCCTTGGATGCTTAGGCTCCATTCAATCAAGTTTAGGATTATTTCTTCCATTCTTTCATTATTTTCATCTAGTTTCACCATGATTATGGTGAACTAAACCCTTTGTTGTTGGGGAGCAATGTAATCTTTTGAAACTCTCATATATTCAAATTCTTATTTATTTCATATGCTTGTCATATACTTATTTCTCAATTGTTGGGTTCTCATCTGTGCTCAATGCTTTTATTGTCGTTTCCAGCAATAAGGAAATGTGTTTTTGAAAAGGAAATTGAATGAAAAATGCTTCCAGGCCATGACCATTTCCCCATGAAATAAAAGGATTCCCTTATCCAAATGTCCCAAAATATTATCCAACAATTTTACTACAATTAATAATGTAAATAATAAGTTCAGATAATTCAAATTAATTAAAATGAGAATTCCTGGTCAAATTAAGCACAATTATCAAAAACGGGAAAATACTGGACATTTGAGCACAATTTCCTAATTAAATCTAGCACAATAAGCTAAGTGAAGAAGAAAAATATTGACTCATCAAAGGGGAAGGGGTTGACACGTGGCATGTTGGTACAAATCCGCTAGTGTATCGAGTCGCACAAATAATATAAAATGGTAAGACCAAGTATCGTGTCCCAGAGGACTCTCAGCGCTGAACAGTTGTGTGAAAACAAGATTAATTAAGACTTAAAAATAAAAAGAGATCATGGTTTGTATTGCAAAAAATAAAATAAACAAAGTAAAGTTGATCAGTGGCAAAAGAACACAAAGATGAATGAAGGTTGATTTATATGAGATGGATATGTTCTTCTTTTTCTATTAATGCCAACGTCCCTCACTAAAACACTTAAACCCGATGTGTCGGTAAATAAGTCTTTCCCTAATTACCAGTTCATACAATTCCTAGAATTCCTAGTAAAAAGATGTGAAGATCAAGAGGTTAAGACGACTAAGGCTCATATCCTCATGTCTGAGCAATATGACCCTTAGGAGTAATTTAACAAGGACCTAAATTGCAAGGAACCTGTTAGCACTCATGCAAACCACAGATCATGCTATTGTATAAGCAAGAATAAGAACAGATAAATTACTCTAACAATTAATGGAAAAAGCATATGAAATTAAGAATCAATTCAAATACATGAGAGTTTACAAGCTTACATCATTCCCCAACAACAAATAGAAACTAGTTCCCCACAGACTAGGGGGAACCTATGAACAATGCAAGAAAAGGAGAAGAATGGAAGATTAAGAATTGGCTAGGAGTGTATTGATATGCTCGCTTCTGCCAGGGGATGCTAAACCTAGAGCCCCAGGGTCCTTTAAATAATGCCAGAAGTGTTCCAAAGTGCGGCCCGGTCCAAAAGAATCAAATCAGAGCAGAAACAAGGCCCGATCCACGTCAAATCACGCTCAAGCGTCGTAGGGAGCTCGCCCAGGCATGAATCAGGGCTTCTGTAAGGCTTGGGCGCCAGTTTTCAGCGCCTGGGCTACAAACGTCCGTCGCAAGGGCGTCGTGTCTGTTGCCTGGGCGACCAACGGTGATTTCCAACTCGTTGTTTCAGGTTTCTGTCGCCTGGTCCTCGCTTGGGCTTCAGGTTTTCTCCCTTCTTGGTGTCTTTTTGACCCCTTTTGAGCTCCGTCTTCATGGCTTTTCACTTCTTCTTCCATTATTGCTTCAATCTCTGTCAAAACAAGGGGAATTTGTTAGAAAACAGTTAAAATCAACCTCAACTCTCTTATTCACACAATTTACTGAAAACACATGAGTTCAAGCAAGTTTCTAAGTCAAAAAGGGTGCTTTTAGTATCAAAATCATATATCAAATAACGGTATTTTAATCCGTTATCATGGCAAGGCCTCATTGGCTACGTCATGCCTTAGGTCAAAGTAGGTCAACAAGTGTTCTCTGGTCAAAGTCTGGTCAACTAAGGGACTTTTCTGCAATTTTAAAAAGAAATGAGGGGTTGAAGAGTAAATATAGGAAACTTTCAGGGGCTTTTCTATAGTTTTACCATGTGTTTCAGTCCATTCATGGAGGGCCATGCTTCTAGGGCTATTCCACTATAATTTCATTGTGGATTCTAAAGGTAAGTTGAATTAACGAATTTATTTCTTTCGATTATTGATTTGAATTATTCTTTTTCTATGTCTCTCATCTCTCAATCATATTAAAAACAATGATTTTTGCATCATAAGGTGTTTGAATCTACATGCATATTAATTATAAGAGTTCAAGGGTTTCTAGGTTTGATTGAAAATTTACTTTTATTGAACTTAGGAACATCCATATGATTAAATGGGTTTTTCCTGCTAATTGAGAATGTACTTTAATTGGTGGTAAGAATTTCAACTATAATTAATTCAGAATTTACTTTAATTAATTAGTTTTTAATTTGGTTAGGAGATTTAAGAATAGACATGATTAAACACAATAGTATTTAATGGAGAATGTACTTTAGCTGAATTCATTGTGAATAATCTAAAAAGGTCTTGCATTTGATTGAGAATCTACTTTGGTTGATTGTATGATCACCCTCAAGTTAATTGAGAATGTACTTTAGTTAATTTGAAACTCGAACAATAATCAATTGAACAATAATCTACGGATAACCGATGATGAATCTATCTTGGCAAAGCAGTGGAATTAGCCTATTTCAGTATATTTATTTTTAAGTTTTCTACTTCACTAGTAAATAAACAGTTTTTTAACTTGCCCATTACGCTTCAGTTTCAAAAATACTGAAGTGTATAAAAATGCGGTAGCAATTTTGTAATTTTGGCTACACTATATGCCTCGATTCAATGGGAACTGATGCCTAAGGGGGTATACTACCTCGGGTCCCTAGCCAACCGAGGCAAAAAACCCTGCTTACCAAACTACAAAATGCCTTTTCACCTGACAACTTTTTTGAATAGGTATACAGCCTCGGTTCTCTAACCAACGGGACGATGTTGACATACTTCAAATCAGACTTTTCACCTGATAGGTTTTACTAAATAGGCCTACTGCATCGGTTCTCTAACCAACCGAGCCAAAAACGCCTGCCAAATCCCTCTGCAAGCACTAATATTCACTAACAAACTTGTGAGAAGGACATACTACCTCGGTTCTACTCAGAACCGAAGCAATATGTCCTACCAAAAGCTGACAACCTTTTATTCTGAACATTCAAAATCCGTTTTGCCAACCTTTATTACCTCGATTCCTTTATAACCAATGTCACAGCTGATTAATGTCTCAATTCTGCTTCAAACCAAGGCAGTATGTCCTGCTAGAAGTTGACAACCTCTTATTCTCAACATTCCAAATCCATTTTGTCAACCTATATACTACCTCAGTTCCTTTCTAACCGATGCCATAGCTGCTTTATGCCTCAATTTAACCGCGAACCAATGCCTGTGGCTAGAAGATATTTTCAAATTTCTCACTTAGATCTTTTTTTTGAAAGGTTTATGACTCGGTTGTCTGCATAAGCGAGGAAGTAAGGGCCTTATTGCCTTGATTTTCTACTTAACCTAGGTAATATCCTCTTCAATAGTTAAAATTCAGAGACGTAAAATAGTAACCTTTTCGCACTGCTCTTCTTCCACAACGTGAAACGAACTATGCTTCCCTCTCGCGTGTGACCTTCTTCTTTTCCTTGCCTCGCCACTGTCGTTGTCTCGATTTTTGTATAGTGTTGCGACCGCCAACTATTGTTTGCGTTGTTCTTCTTCCCCAACGGGAAACGAACTCCAATCACACACAAATTTCTTCTTTTCCTTACCACTCCCCCGCCACTGCACCACTAGCCGTCATCGTCTCGGCCTTTCTACAATGTCACAACCGCCAGCTACTGTTCGCGCCTCCACTATTCATCCGTTCTCTTGGCACGACTGTTCTTCTTCGAGTGGTATGCTTTTTAGTCCTTCTCCATTTTTGTTTTTGTGTTTAATATATAGTAAATTCGTATGAGATTGATATAATGGTTGATATAATAAGGATAGGAATGAATATGATAAAATTTGTGTGTGTGTGTATATATATATTTTGAATTAGGTGTTGTATAATTTTGAATAAAATGTGTTTGTATTAAATTGTTTGATAATGAAAAATGTTGTATAATTTTATGTTAGAAATAAAGAGGCTTGTTTCGCAATACCAAGAGGGGGGTGAATTTGTGATTTATAAAAAGGCATGCTTTTCAAATCTTTTTGCAAAGTTAGAATGATCTTTATTCTTTCTTATGTTGTAAGTAAAGTGTGTATGCACTGAAATGTAAAGAGATAATGAAAGAGATACAAACAATAGATTTATATGGGTTCGTCCTCAATGCCTACATCCAGTTTGCCTTCCAATCAACCTTAAATAATGATGTACTACGTTTCCTTTATGAAAATTGCTTTAAACTTCGCTTAGTCATTTACTTTGTGTTGGATTAGGGATTAGAGCAGATAATTTTTGTTAATCAAGGACTGGAAAGAATTGTAATTGATCAAATGCCAACTTGTTGTTAGTTTTGTCTTTAATTCGTGTTTTAATTTTTTCATTTTAGTTCACAAAATTGTCCATAAGAATCCCCCCATCAAGTGTTTGATTTAATGACTGAACCAATTGTTGGTCCTTGAGAGACGAACTAGGAATCACATCCTAACTGCACTTAATTGCACATTAATTTGATTTGGGTACAACCTCGATCACAAGCCTACATACAATATTCCTTCAACTACCTGAGTTGAAGGGAACCACTATATTGATAGAGTTATACAAGAAGGAATATAGAGAACTACCCTTTCAACCCAGAAAGTAATCCCAAGTTTTTGTCACCTTAGAGCAATCCCGACTCTAACTAGAACACACACCTTCTCTTCCTAACTCATAGCAACAAGGAAACACAATCTCCTTGATTGCAGAAGATACTGATCACAACAGAACACACCAGATGTGAACATTTAATCCACAATGTGAAAGCACTTCAATCTTGTAAGAATCTTTTTGAATTTCCTTTCAATTGAACAAACTTGATTCTCCAAGAAGATCGGGACGCTTCTGCAATTGATTCTCAACAACTGAATTAGTTATGAAAGTACAAGATCATAAAATCATGTTAACGCAATGAGCAATGCATCTATTTATAGATTTTTCAACTCTGACGCAGTTTAATCGATTAATCACTTAATGTAATTTGTTAAGCTTTCTCTCTCTACTTTAATAGTTTTACACTTGTATCAGATTTAACAGATTAAGTGTAGCATGTAATCAATTATGTAATTCACACAAGCTAGTAACAAACAAATATGATCGGTATAGGAACTTATAAGAAAATGGTTTTCACTTAAAACACATTTTAAGTGATTAGGAAAATAATGTAATTGTTTAAGTTCCATACTTAGGAAAATTTGAAAACATTTTCCTTTCTAAACACTTTAATGCACTCAACAAACATATGTTGGCATAGTAACGTGTTTTATTCAATTATAGACTCAATGTAATCGGTTAAAACATAGTTATTTTGCCCCTCTTAGGCATAAACACAAATCTGAAGAAATTTAACATATTATGCAAACCTTGTAATCAATTATTTCTATCAAATATTCAATGTGCAATGTGTTTCAACAAATGATTCATTTCCAATCAATGAATGCCTATTCTAATCATTTCAAGCACACACACAGTAAAGATCAACCAATTGTTTTGTCATTTGTTGTGCAAGAAATTAAAAACATTTCTTTTATCATCATCAAAAACTCATATGTGAGATATGGAATCAGGTGTACATAACTCCCCCTATCAACACATACATAAAGAAAACACTTGCAAAATATATAATTCAACTCTATAATAATGTGTAGATATTAGGATATAGTAAGTTCTACATTAGCATATTTATGATTAGGTTAACTTTGTACATTAGATTGATTTATGCTTCTAAGTTGCTTAATGATTACAATTCTATGTACATTGAATTTATTTACGATTTATTATAATTTTCATTGAAAATATGCTTCTGGACTATTTTGAAATATGCAAGTTTGTTTTTGTAGTCAGGATTGTCGTAGAAATAGACCTATTTTTTCTAAAAAAAAAACAAACACCTAGAATAGGCATCGACTATGACCATAACCGAGGCATTATGTCCTCTACGACATCGGTTCTGGCCACAACCGAGGAAGAAAGGTCGACGAAAAACCAAATAAAAAAGGAAAAATCTCTCTACTGTCTCGGTTAAACTCCTAACCGAGGTAGAAGACCTCCCTCTACTGTCTAGGTTCACCAACAACCGAGGCCAATAGTCAAGTGAAAAAATAAAAATAAAAAAAGGAACACCCTTTATTACCTTGGTTGCATTCGAACCGAGGCAAAAGCAATCACCTTTTTGCCTGGGTTCTAAACTGAGGAAAAAAGCCTACCATTTTTTTCCTGGCCTGTATATACCTCAGTTGCGGAACCGCTACAGATAAGCAAATATAATCGTTGTCGTTTCCCTTTACTCCACTAGTGCTTGTTCTTCACTTAAACATAAACATTCTTCAAACATTAATTCCATTAACATAGTTTCACACTTTTATTATTGGGCTTAATACTGCTTTTGGTCCCTAGTTTGGGGGTTGTGTTCAAAATGGTCCTACCTTTTTTTTCACGTAACAATTGATCCCAACTTTTGATAAAATGGATCAAGTTCATCCTTTTTGTTAACGGTGTCAAAAATCAAACGATGCAGCTACCACCTTAGACAAAACATATTGAGTTGTCTCATATGTGGCACGATGGGTAATACAACGTGTCAATTTTGAATTTTTTGAAAAAAATCTTAACAAATAAGCTTCACCTTCCAACTCCACCAACTTTCCAAGCATGTCTCCTCCCACTCCGATTCCGCTAGCTCCGATTCCGATGAAGAGGGATACAAATATTAGAGCAAAACCCTCTTATTTTTCACTCTCACACGCCCTAGTCTCTCTGTGCACAGAAAACAAATTTCAAAGAAGGAAGCATTGAAAAACGAAGATACTCTGGGAACCCCAAATCCTAGAAACTCAGTCTTCGCTGGAAAATGAAGAACAAGCTTTAGTCGAACTGCAACCTCGCCCAAGAAGATGCACCGCTGATTCGATTTCTAGGGTTTCGGTTTCTCTCTCCTCGCCTTGGACCAAATATGGGAAACTTTGCAACGGCCATGGTTTTCTGTTGAATCGAAGCACATTTGAACTTCCAATTGGAAGGAGAAGATAATCGACGAATGCCCACTTGTTAGTTTTAGAGAGAGCAAAAAACGTGTTAGCAGGTCACCTAATTTTAAACACTAGTAACTATACTAATTTTAAACTGAATTTTACTAATTTTAAAACTAAATAGTATAACAATACATGTTCTTTTTAATTGAAATTTATTTTAATATTTATTTTATTTTATTCATAAGTGTCTAAAAATTGATTTTTAATTATTTAATATTATTATTTTCTATTTTATTTATATTTATTTATTATTAAAAATTATTTTATTATTTATTTATTTTATTAATAAAAAAACATAAATATATGTATAAATATATATATTTATGTATATATAACTTAAAAAATATAAAAATATAAATTACATTTTTTATTTTTATTGATAAAAATATAAATTTTGAGATAAAAAAGTTGTTTTAAAAAATTAATTATTATTTTTTATCTGAACTGTTATTTTTATTAATATTTTATTATTAAATAAAGTTTTCTTGACAAGATAAAACAATTGAACTGAAATTAGAGAAGATGTAAGAGTAGATACAGTTCTCACAGTTAACTGAACTGTAACTATTATCAGTTCAGTTTTTAAAAACTGAACCATAAGATAGTATATTGAACTGTTACTAGAAATGGATCAGTTATTTTTAGTACAGTATAGTACAGTTAACTGCAGTACAGTACAAATCAGTTATTTTTGCCCAGCCCTACCTAACGTTTCACTGCTTTTCCTCTCCTCTCACAAGCTGTATTGGTTTTTGTTGGGTGTTGAAATGTTTAATCCAGCCCTGTTTTGGAACATTGCAAAAGTTTTGTTGATCTCTGAAAATTATCATTTTTTTGTTTTTCTTTTCTGTCTTGTTCATCGTGTTCTGTAAAAAGGAGTTGACTTTATTGTTATTCTTGGGGGTATGGTCTTCTTTCTCTGCTGGGTGGATAATTTTCTGAGGTGTTAATCAATTGGTAATGTTGTATTATTGGGTTATGTACTGAAGGGTTCCTTAGTTGATGAAAGAGGTGTTTTAGTTGTGAAGGTTGGTGCTTGTGGTTTTCGAATAATACTCTCCTTGTTCTCCACCCCAGGCTTAGTGTTTGGGAAGCTTAGTTTTACATTGGTTCATTGATGTACATGATAAAAAGGTTTTTTCATCTCATTGGTTTGTGCCATGATGTAAAATCTGTGTGCACAACAAATGAGCTAATTTGTTGTTGTCGCAACTGGAATCGCGACGGGACGACCAAAAAAGGAAAAAGTGTTATTTTCGAAAAAAAAAAAAGAGATTTGTAGTCGCCACCATAGTTTATTCTGGAAAACTACGGAAAAACCATAAAAAGGATAAGGCGTATGAAAACCGGATTCTGGTTGTGGGAGTCGGTTACGTGTAGGGAAGGTATTAGCACCCTACAACGGCTGCCCTAAGGCAGTACCTTTAATTAAATGCGCAAACTTGATGTGGTTTTTCAAAATGTTTAATTATCCCTGAAAATAAAATTCTAAAGAAACAAAAATGTTTTTTTATTTTTTTTCTGCCCGACAAGGATTGACCTTGCTCCTACGTATTCTCAAAATGAGAAATCAGGGTTACGTAGTTCTAGAAAATCGTTTGGGAAATTTGTTTGAGGGATTTGTTTTGGACAAGATTTGGATTTTTTGGGAAAATGAAGAATAAGAGAAAGGTTTTCAACACAAGGCTGACGCGAATGGTCGCACGTGTGCTTAAACCTTTTGAAATCATTTTTTTTGAAGGAATAAGAAAAAAAGGTTTTCATCACAAGGCTGACGAATGGTCGCACATGTGCTTAGTAATTTTTGTTTAATTTTAAAACAATAAGAGAAAGGTTTTCCACACAAGGCTGACGCGAATGGTCGCACGTGTGCTTAAACCTTTTGAAATAATTTTTGTTTAATTTTAAAGGAATAAGAAAAAAACAAAGTTTCCAACACAAGGCTAACACGAATGGTTGCACGTGTGCTAAATAATTTTTGAAATAATTTTGTTTAATTTTAAAAGAATAAGAAAAAAGGCTTTCAACACAAGGCTGATGCGAATGGTCGCACGTGTGCTTAAACCCTTTGAAATAATTTTTGTTTAACTTTAAAAGAATAAGAAAAAGGCTTTCAGCACAAGGCTGACGTGAATGGTCGCACGTGTGCTTAAACCCTTTAAAATAATTTTTGTTTATTATTATTTTATATATTTTTTTTATCTTTCATTTTTATTAATTTTTATTTATAATATCAAAATAATGTTTTCATGTAAATATTTAAAACAACGTAGTATTTTTTAAGGAAAGACTAAAAGGTAGAAAGTAAATTAGAGCTTATAAAAAAAAATAATTAAGTTTTAAAAGAAACACTAAAAAATCACTTTTTATAATTTTTAAATTTACCCATTTTTTGCCTAAGAAAGAAAAACAATATTTAAAATAAATAAAATAAAACAAAAACAAATTGAAACCGGAATTTAGTCATTAAAAGAAAGATAATGTCATAACCTCTAGCACTATTTTTTAAATTTTAGCCATTTTTTTTTAAAAAAAAACTTTTTATTGAACATTTGTTGTTTCTTTCAAAAATTGAGAATGCAGCAAAAAAATAAAGCAACAGGATAATAAAGACTAAAAGAAACAAAATACAATAGCAATAAATAAAACAAAACAATCAGTAAGAAAAGGAGTGATATAAAAACCAGGGATGAGTGCAACACGAAGCCCTTTTCTTTCTGTTCCTTTACGTTCTCTTTTCGAAATTGGATTTTTTTCCTCCTTTTTTCTGTTCGCTTATGCTCTCTTCCCGAAGTTCAATTCTCTTCCCTTTTTTTGTTTACCATACACATTTGTAATATTATTGTGATCTTGCCTTAATGGCGAATTAATTTTCAATTAGCAAAATAGGGAAATAATTGGTCTTGATTGAAGAAAAATAAATCAAATCAAAATCATATTTTTCTCTTTAGGAAGAAATTGAATACAACAATCAATATATTATTTTTAATTATTTCTTGTAATCATTGCCATAATGTTATTCAAATTAATACCAAATAAAACAAAATTTCAAAAATATTCTAAATTGATCTGTCATGCATTAATATTAATTGTTTATGGGCATTTTTCCAAGAAAATCAAAACCAATTCATCTCCTGTAGCACCTCTCCCATTTTATTCACGTGCACCCCTTTTTCTTTTCTTCCTTTCTTTTTTTTTGTTTTTCTTTTCTTTTACTTTTTTTTGCTTCTTTTTTTTTCTCTTCTTTTTTTTTGTTTTCTCGTTTTTTTTCCTTTTTTTTCTCTTTTATTTTTTTCTCTTTTTTATTTCTTTTTGTTTGCAATTATTTTTCTTTTCTTCTTTTTTTCTTTCTTTTTTTACAAGACTAAACAAAATAGCAAAATAAAATTAAAAATAATAAAATAAAAAAATGAAATAAGACAACAATAAAAATCAAGACCTATTATTTAGTCACTCGGACGAAATTGGGTGTTGACAGTTGTCAACTATTGTTGTTGATGCATTAAACAAATATATATGATTACCTCTTAGGTGGGTAAGTCCTCTGCCTAATATGTCTGGAGAGGGAGAGGAAGAAGAAGACGGCGTAGGCCTCTAGTGTCATGAGAGAAAAAACCCTAAATTCACGGTAGAAGTGGAAGATGAAACTTATTTGTTAAGATTTTTTTTAAAATTCAAAATTGACACGTTATATTTCCCATCGTGCCACGTATGAGTCAGCTCAATATGTTTTGTCTAGGGTGATAGGTGCAACGTTTGATTTTTGACACTATTAGCAAAAAGGATGAACTTGACCTGTTTTTTCAAAAGTTGGGATCAATTGTTACGTGCGAAAAAAGGTAGGACAATTTTGAACACAATCCGCCAAACTAGGGACCAAAAACAGTATTAAGCCTTTATTATTGAGCATTGTATAACATTTATAAGAGTCAAATATTGAAAAACAATTTCGTATTCGTTGGGAGACAACTCTTGATTACTTTAACGCTATCTACTTTCTTGATTACTAATTTGGCTATATTGAAGTTTCCTTGAAAATTATTATTAATGTGATAGCTTCAAAAACAACGTGTTGAAAAGGAAACAATTAAATTTCAGTCCTTTCCATCGTCCATCAGGGTTATATTGCTCGGGAATGAGGGTAGGAGTCTTAGTCGTCTTAGCCTCTTGCTCTTCACATCTTTTTACCAGGAATGTTAGGAATTGTATGACCTGGTAATTAGGGACAGGCTTATTTACCGAGGGATCAGGTTTGAGTGATTTAGTGAGGGACGTTGGCATTAATGCAGAAAGAAGAATTCTTATATACATGAGAGGGTACTTGATGAAATCTAACCCCAACAACATACTCATTTCATATAAATCAACCTCCGTTCATCTTTGTGCTCTTTTGCCTTTGATTAATTGCATTTTATTTTATTATTTTTTTCCAAACCCATGATCTCTTTTATTTTATGTCTTATTTAATCTTTTTTTCACATAACTGTTCAGCATCGAGAGTCCTCTGGGATACAATACTCAGTCTTACCATTTTATATTACTTGTGTGACTCCCAGAGTAATCTTTTGGCAGAGGAAGACTTCAATTTATCAAATCTAGGGTTTACTATTTTTTCCATTAATTCCATCTAGTTTCACCATGTTCATGGTGAACTAATCCCTTTGTTGTTGGGGAGCAATGTAGTCCTTTTGAAACTCTCTTGTATCAAATTTCTTATTATATTCACATGCTCTTATTATCAACTGTTTGCATTTTCTTTTCTGATGATAATGCTTACATCATTTAACTCATTCAGTGTGATGATATTTGATTTTGTCGATACAGGAACATACGGGGAAATCTAGAACTGATAAGAATTTTCTTGATAATGAAATACTACCTAGGAATAGGAGTAGGATGATCAATTGCTTTAAGCTTCTGTACTTTAATGCATTGGTAATTGCTAGGGAGACTAGGAATGGTAAACTAGTAATTGGTTATAGACTCTTTTCACCGAGGAATCGGGTTTAGAGTAATCTAGAAAGTTGCATGACATTGATAGTAAAGTAAATATAATACGAATATTAGACATAAGAGGGTGGATAAGGATGAAATTGTATACTCCAACAACCCCATTCATACATATCTTTTACATTTTCCAATTTATTCAATTTGCATTTGCATGTTTATTTTAGATTTTGCATTCAAAACCCTAAATTCAATTTTTACTTAAGTCTTATGCAATTTACATGAAAGATAAGGCCTAAGAGTCCCTTGGGAAACGATCTTGGACTTACTGTCTATTATTACTTGATACGATTTAGTGCACTTGCCAGGGGCTTAACAGTGCTTGAGATAAAGTTTGATTAAAATACTGAGCAGGATGTTTTTCTGAATTTTAGAACTTATGAGTTTACCTGTGTGAGTTTTGAGCTTCAAAGTATTTTTAATAATTGTTATTACTTTGGAAGCATGAATGATTTTGCCCAAATTTTTTGTGATTGAACTACTTGCTTGCAAGTTCCATATGATCAAGGCCATCTTTTACTATCCCTTATTCTTATAGCCTTTACAAAATTTTTGCCCATTGAAAAGAGAACAATTTGTTCTAACCTTTGAACCTTGAACCTTATGCATGTTTTGGAAAACCTTTTTGAAAAATCTTTACCTTGAGTTAAGTTGAGAACATTTGAGGAGGTACTGATAAAGGTTCAAGTTTGGGGTTGCCAGGTAACAACCCACTTCTCTAAGCAGTGAGCAATCAAAAGAAAAAGCAAGGGAAAAACAAAGGCAAAAGAAAAGAAAAAGTGAGTAAAGAAAAATTCAAAAAGAAAAGAAAGAGCTCACTATAAGGGAAAGTTGGGAAAAAGAAAGAGAGTTTGTTCTTAAATGGTAATTACACAAATGTCTCTCTTAACACAAGGAACTTTGCTGACCAGAAAAACCTATTTCCTTCTTAGCCCAGCCAAGTTACAAGCAATGAAAAGCCCTTGTGATGACAACCTGTTTGTAAGTATGTTTGATTATGGTTAAATGAAAGGCAAAATTAATTTGTGTGACATTATGATAGCAGAGTGAAACATCACACCATACACCTGTGAGTTCAATGAAACACTTTTCAGAGCTTGAGTTATACACTTTTGAGTGCTCGAGTGAAACAATTTTCTTGGTGAGAATGGTTATTTGAATTTCTGATTGCATCTCTGCTTAGTTGATTGATCACTCTTAAGGATAGCACCTGTTAAAAATGCATCACATTGATCCTGATTGAATTGAAGAATCTGCACATCTTGACTGAAATCTTATAATAAAATTGATAAAAGTAATTCCATGTCTTGAAAAATCTTCTCAAAAAGGTTGAGTCATTGTAGTGATTGTTTTGAAAAGCTGAGTTACATTTTGTTTTCTTGGGGAAAAACAAAGTTCTAAGTTTGGGGTTGTGATAATGGTTTAAAACACCATTATTTGTTATGTGATTTTTATACTAAAAACACCTTTTTTCACTTAGAAACTTGCTTGGACTCATGCGTTTTCAATAAAATGTGTGAATAAGAGAGTTGAGGTTGACTTCAATGGTTTTTTTAACAAATTCCCCTTGTTTTGACAAAAAATTGAGGTAATACTAGAAGAAGATGTGAAAAGCCAAGAAGATGGAGCTCAGAAGAGGCTAAAAAGGCACCAAAAGGAGAGAAAACGCGAAGCCCGAGGGTCCAGGAGCGCAAACCGCGCGACCAGAATTAACCTTCGCCGCCCAGGCGGTGGCCCTCGGTGCTCGGGCAGTGATGCTTCGTAGCTTGGGCGTCCAAATCTGATGGTCAGGCCTTACATGACCTTCAATTCTCGCCCGAGCGTCCTCCCTACTACGCTTGGGCATGATTTCACTCTGATCGGATCCTATTTCTGCTCTCTTTTGATTCTTTTGGACCGGGCCACACTCTGGGACGCCTCTAACACTATTTAAAGGACTCTTGGACTCTAGGTTTTGCATCCCTGGCAGAGAAGACCATAGCAATACACTCTTAGTCAATTCTTAGTCTTCCATTCTCTATCTTTCTTCCATTGTTCATAGAGTTCCTCCATGTCTAGAGTAATTCATTTGTTTCTATTCTTGCTTATACAATAGCATTATCGATGAATTGCTTGAGTGCCGGGAGGTTCCTTTCAATTCAGGTTCTTGTTGAATTACTCGTAAGGGTTATATTGCTCAAGGATGAGGGTATGAGTCTTAGTCGTCTTAACCTCTTGATCTTCACATCTTTTTACCAGGAATGTTAGGAATGCTATGAACTGGTAATTAGGGACAAACTTATTTATTGAGGGATCAGGTTTATGTGATTTAGTGAGGGATGTTGGCATTAATGCATAAAGAAGAATTCTTATATACATGAGAGGGAACTTGGTGAAATCTAACCCCAACAACATACTCATCTAATTTAAATCAACCTTCATTCATCTCTGTGCTTTTTTGCCTTTGATCAATTGCATTTTATTTTATTATTTTTTTCCAAACCCATGATCTCTTTTATTTTAAGTCTTAATTAATCTTGTTGTCGCACAACTGTTCAGCGTCGAGAGTCTTCTAGGATACAATACTCGGTCTTACCATTTTATATTACTTGTGCGACTCGGTACACTTGTCGATTTGCCCCAACAATGGCATTATCATAGTCTTAGGCCAAACTATAAATGTGCCTAAGGCCTCCACCACGAATTAGATTTCATATGTGGGCACTGGTGCTCGAGTGTGGAGGTCTCTATCTTCATCAATAGTGACCCGCGCATGAGTGGCCAATAAAGGAGCACCATGAAGGGTCTGGGATCCTACAATCTATCCTCCCACTACCACTACACGCGACGGATCCTCATCAACCAAAAGCTCATACTGACAAATGTAACCAGTAGGATTTGTAATAGAGCATAAACCTTTAGTGCTCACATGAGGTCTGGTAGGATCATCTGTGGGGTTGTCCTACTTCTATTGTTGGGACATTGTTAACACCCAATTTCTTCCGGGTAGCTAAATAATAAAACTTGTTTTTTACTTTTATCTTATTTTATTTTTAGTCTTAAAAAAAAGAAATAAGAAAAGAAAAGAAAAGAAAAACGAAAAAAAGAAAAAAGAAGAAAAGAAAAAAGGGGGGTGCACGTGAATAAAATGAAAAGAAAAAGAACGGTGATTAAATGGGAGAGGTTCTCCACGTGCTTTTCTTGGAAAAATGGTGCAGCAGGCCCATAAGCAATTAATATTAAAGCATGATATATCACTTTAGAATGTTTTTGAAATTTTGTTTTATTTGGTAATAATTCGAATCAACATTATGACAATCATTACAACCAATAATTAAAAATAATATATTGATTGTTCTATTCAGTTTCTTCCTAAAGAGAAAAATATGATTTTAATTTGATTTATTTTTCATCAATCAAGACCATTTATTTCCCTAGTTTTCTAATTGACAATTAATTCGCCATTAAGGCAAAATCACAATAATATTACAAATATGTGTATATAAATATGCACCTGGTAAAAAAGAAAGGGAGGAGAAAAAAATTGAATTTCAGGAAGAGAACATAAGGGAACAGGAAAAAAAAGGAGGTAGCTGCTACACTCATTTTGACTTTTGAATGTGATACAGAGGTGGAAGCACCGACCACTTGCAGCTTGCCGGTTTGGAGGAAAGGGAGGTCGTCGTACCTGTGCCTAGAAAAAAAGCCTAAAGGGTTTGGGGCTTGGGCCAAAGGCTGCCTGGGGAAGGTGTTTACCTCGACACCCTATCTTAATTTAATTGTTTTTTTCCTGTTAGTATCTGTTTGATTGTTGTTTCATTTTTTTTTCTTTACTCTTTTAGTATATGTCTGACTATTATTATATGTGTGTTATGTTTTTATTGGATTTTTTTATTTTTAAACTTCAATTTTATTCGTTAATAAAAAACGACGCCACATTATAAAAAACTAAAGGACAAAAAAGTGAAAAAGGTAAAAAATTAAAAATAAATAAAATTGCAAAATAAAAAATGGTTTTAGAACTTTTTAATAGTAATATTGTTTCTTTAAGTAGTTGTTTTCCAAAAAAATATAGGACTAAAAAAAACAGTTTTAGTGTGTTTTTAACATTCATTAAATATGGTTTATTTTTTTACATTCTTTAAAAACACTTGGGTAAATAATTTTATTGTTTTTTATTTTAAATGGCCAAGTAAGTATCATTTTATGTTACGCAAACATCATTAGTTTTTTAATGTTATTTTAAATATGCATGAAAACATTATTTTAATATTATAAAAAAATTAATAAGAAAAAAATTAAAGATAAAAAGTAAAAAAATAATCCAAAAATATTTTAAAAGGTTAAAGCACGTGTGTGATCGTTCACATCGTCCTTGTATTGAGACCATTTCTTTCTCTTATAAAAATATAAAAAAAAATGTTTTAAAGGTTTAAGCACGTGTGTGATCGCATGCATCGTCCTCGTGGTAAGACCTTTTCTCCTTTTATAAAATTTAAAAAAAAATATGTTTTAAACGTTTAAGCATGTGTGTGATCACACGCATCGTCCTCGTGTTTAAACCTTTTCTCCTTTTATAAAATTAAAAAATATGTCTTAAAGGTTTAAACACGTGTGTGATCGCACGCATCGTCCTCTTGCTAATACCTTTTCTCCNAAAAAATATGTCTTAAAGGTTTAAACACGTGTGTGATCGCACGCATCGTCCTCTTGCTAATACCTTTTCTCCTTTTATAAAATTAAAAAATATGTTTTATCGGTTTAAACACGTGTGTGATCGCACACATCATCCTCGTGCTAAGACCTTTTCTCCTTTTAATAAATTATCAAAAATGTTTTAAGGGTTTAACCATGTGTGTGATCGCACGCATCGTCCTCGTGCTAAGACCTTTTCTCTCTTTATAAAATTAAAAAATATGTTTTAAAAGTTTAAGCACGTGTGTGATTGCACGCATCGTCCTCGTGCTAAGACCTTTTCCCCTTTCATAAAATTTTCAAATATGTTTTAAAAGGTTTAAGCACGTGCGTGATCGCACGCATCGTCCTCGTGCTAAGAACCTTTTCCCTTTTTTATAAAAATGCTAAAATATAAATGTTTCCAAACAACAAACAATCTTTGCTAGAACTACGTAGCCTTGATTTCTCATTTTTAGAATACGTAGGAGCAAGGTCAATCCTTGTCGGGCACAAAAAAATAAAAAATATATTTTGTTTCTTTATAATTTTTTTTGGGGATAAGTGAACATTATTAAAAACCACAGCAAATTCGCGTATTTAATTAAAGGTACTGCCTTAGGACAGGCGTTGTAGGGGTGCTAATACCTTCCGTACACGTAACCGACTCCCGAACCCAGAATCTGGTTTTCGCAGACCATGCCTTATTTTTTATGGTTTTTTCCGTAATTTTCCAGAATAAACTATGATGGCGACTCCAAACTCTTTTTCAAAATCATTTTTTTTTTGGATCGTCGTCCTGTCGTGACACCAGTTGCGACATACATCATCTGAAGTTTTTCTTCAAGAAACTTTTGATATGTTGCTTCTTGTTGTTCAAAGTGTTCCATGACAATTGTCATGTGCTTATCCATATTGAGTTGCATCTCTTACTTTAGGTTACTCAACTTCCTAACTCGAGGCCTCTTTGCTTCTTGGTTTTGGGCCACAGTAGTCCCACAATCCAGTAGATCCTCTAACAACACGCACACGATCTAGGTGGTCTAGCCAACTTGTGACTGTTACTAGGAGATCCTCCCTACCTTATCCCACAAATGCGCCCTAAGTCCACTGCTTAACCAACTCATCCTGCATATTATAATGAACTTAGATACATAAAAAAGATTGTTACATCAAATTGGTAGGAGAATGAGGAGTTCGTTGTACTTTGAGAGGTGTCTCAAAGGTGTGACTGTAGGAGAGGATTGTTCTTGATGCAGGGTTTTGTTATTCGCTATTTTAGATTATTGAGTTAGAGAGGTTGTTTACATTTTTACAGATTGGTCGTTGTAAAGCCTTATTGTAAAAAGTCATATCTTTATAGTGCAATTAGCTTTCAATCTCATATTAATGGAAAGGACACTGGGTGTAGGCATTGAGACTGAACCAGTATAAAAATCACAGTTTGATTTTCTCCTCCCTATCTCTTTACTTAATCGATTACGTATTGTCATTATTCGAATACACATATTGTTACATTGAACGCATATCGCTTACTGCACAAGAAAGATTTAAAGAACCATATCATTTGCGCAAAAGATTTGAAAAGCGTTTATTTTTATAAAACACCAATTCACTCCCTTGTTAGTGTTGAGAAACAAAGCTTATCATTTCTAACAATTGGCACCAAAGCTGATTTTCAAAAATTATTTGAAAAACAAATCGATTAACCTTTTTGTATAATCATTGTTCGATCTTGAAATGGCTTATGTTTCTCAAACACTAATGGTTTTTTTGAGTCATTTGAAGTAGGTTTATTGTGGAACAAAAAAGAAGGTATCAATAGATTGGAATCCAGAGTTGAAAGGGTGAATTTACAGGCTGAAAGATTTAATAATGAAGTGAAGAGAGGAAGGAAGAATTCATTTATTCAAGAGTATGAGCTTTTCAAGATGAAGACTGGTGAAACAATCTATGAAGTCCAGAAAAGGTTCACTCATATTGTCAATAATCTTATGGCTCTTGGCAAAGTTGTTGACAAGGAAAAAATCAATATCAAGATATTGAAGAGTCTGAGCAGAAACTGGCAACCTAAAGTCACAGCAATCTTTGAGTCCAAAGATCTGACCAGCATGAACATGGCTACATTGTTTGGAAAATTAAGAGAGCATGGGTTGGAACTTGGAAGATTGAAGGACGAAGAAGAGATTGAAGAGAAGAAGTCCATTGCACTAAAATCAACAAGCAAGAAAGCCTCAAAGTCAGAGGATGATTTAGATGTTGAGATGGACAACAATGAATTGATGCCATAGTGGTATGGAAATTTAATCAACTTATCAAAAAATAACAGTCAACTTACTAACCATGCAGGTCACAACAAAGCCAAGAAAGCTTTCAAGTCAAGTGTTATCCAATGCTATGAATGCAGTAAAGAGGGACATATAAAACCAGATTGTCTAGACCTGAAGCCTAAGCAGAAAGCGAACAGAAAGTTTCCTCAAGACAAGAACAGAAAGCAGAAAAAAGCTTATATTACCTAGAAAAACAGTGATTCTGACACATCAAGTGATGAAGATGTTGATCATGAAGAGGAATCAAAGATCTGCTATATAGTTGGAGCATCATTGGCTGATTACGACAATGACACAGAGTTTGAGCAAGAACTGGTTGAAGTCAAATATGACCTATTGCTGGATGCTTTCAAGGAAATTCATGTTGAAGTTATGCGACTCCAGTACAAGGTTAATCGACTTAACTTTGATAGAAAAGATTATGAACATAGGATTAATAATCTTGTCACTGATAATGAGAAATTATAGAAAGAGTTAGATAAAGCCTTATTGTTTGCTAAAAAGGTTAAAAATTGAGACTATTACAGTAGAGAAAAAAATGTGAAAAATGCCGTGCACATGAAAAGCAAATAGATTACTTGACTAGCACGCTAGCCAAATTTACATAGGATAGAGAAAACTTGAATTTGTATTAAAGTCTACTGGTAGAGAAATTACCAAACAAGGCATCAGTTATAAAACTAAGGGTTAAATATGCTTTTAGTCCCTGAAGTTTCATTGATTTTTGGTTTTAGTCCCTGCATAGAACATTGATGGCATTTCATCCTCTTAGTATGGAAACATGTATGTTTAGTCCCTAAAAATAGACGGCGTCAATTTTTTGGCGAGGTGGCTAACGGCTCTGCCACGTCTTCACTGTGCAGTTCATGCCACGCATATTTTTTTTAACATTTGGATTAATTTTTTTGGTTTTGCACGTGTATTAAGTTATTAGATTGAATCAAGATCAAACTATGACTTAGGGATTTTAGGTCAAATTCATTTAGTGCAATTGGGGAAAGCTTGTTCTGGAAACCATAAAAATGAACACTGTACTGGAAACCATAAACACGAACACTCTACTGGAAAGCTTGTTCTCGAAGCATTGTATCAACATGGTCGTTGCGGTGATCGTTGCGGTGGTCGTAAACGAGACGTTGGGTGTGAAAGGCAATCGCGATTGTATCAAGGTAAGTTCTCGTATTTCGTTTTTGATTGGTGGTGGGTGGGTCGATTTTTGGGATTAAAGTGTTAATGTGTGAATGTAGGTCTAAAAAATGGTGTTCGAAGTTTGTTTGCCTCACATGGGAAAGTTTTTTAGTGATAAGGAGCTACGGTATGCTGGCGGAGAGGTACACGTGATAGTAGGACATGATCCATTAATTCGGAACCAAACATGCTCTGTACTCTTTCCATCCAAATCCTGGCTGATAAGAACATTATCAGAACCTAACAAGCCATTACCTCCAAGAATGTTTATAAAATATTGGTTGTCAAACCTTTTTGGGGTCTGCAAATCAAGGGGTGCAAATTTGTTGTCCCTTCCCTCAACCTCAACAGGGCAAATGAACCGCAGAATTCTCCTAAAGGTTGTGTACCGCTTGTAGCGATCATTGACATAGTGATATTCATCTTCTGCTTCATACATCCTCTGCCCGAAGTTTAGACATCTTACTCTTCCTATAGTGTGGTTATCTGTTTTTTTATTTTTTTCACCTGATTAGTTGTATAATCTCTTTTTTTTTTTTCAGTGTAACAAATTATTGATTTCATTGTTTGAATTTAGTTATTTTTTGTCAAAATAATAAATATACCTGATAAAGTTACCAAGTCTTCTATGTCAAGGCCTTGTTGCTTAAAGTTATCTATGAGAACCTCTAGAGAGGAATTTGGAGCAAGAATGAAAAGGTTAGCTCCACTGAAACTTGACTTCAGAGAATCCTTCCTCCCTTGCAAAACGTAAGTGAAAATGTAAGTGAAGTGGGAAGGCTGCCAAACGAGGATTGTTCAAAAGTGCCACCTCCACGTTATGTCTCACGATGTCTTCGGCTAAGGGACGCTTCTCCTCGTAGTAGTGATGAGTTGATATTTTATTGATTTCACTTAGTTTATTGCGCTAGAATTAATCAGGGAATTGTGCTTAATTGTCAGGTATTTTCCCGTTTTTCCTAATTATGCTTAATTTGACCNGAAATTCTAATTTTAATTAATTTGAATTTTCTGAGCTAATTATTTGCATTATTATTTTCAAGGAAAATTTTGGAGACACAATTTGGGACATTTGGAAGACACCAAATAAATTTAAGACTCTCCAATTAGACATTTTAAAATTAATTGTATTGTAATTTCAATTGTTTAAACTTTTTAGACAAGCTTGTACACATTGGGCTAATTTTTGACAAAAACATGATAGGCCCAAATAGTAAAAAGACACTTGGAAATTTTAGGGCTTTTAGGGTGAACCCCACTTAAAAAATCACATGGCCCTTAGAAAATGAGGAGCCGTCACACACATTTGTGGGCCTGCTACTGCAATGTTTATTTTTTTAGGAGAGGCTGCTACAACGTTTTCTCTTCCTATGGAGTTTTTCTTTGAATTGTTAGATTTTGGTTGAATGAAGAATATCATTTATATATTTTTTTTTTCTTTTTAAGCTTGGCTGTAACGTTATTATTTTGGAGAGGAATACTTGAATCTGGAAGAAAGTGAATCACCGATTCACGTTGCTGCTGGAAGAAACACTTTCGTTTTTTTTTCTTAATTCAAATAGAAGTGCTGATTTTAATTTGAGAAGTGTGTGTGGTGACGTCCAACAGCGGAAAGTGGCAGCTCATCCTTTCATTCATCTTGCACAGTGCCTTATTCATTTGGAAATGGGAAATGTGATTCACTTTCAATTTGTTTGGCAGCTAGCACCACGGTGATTTAATACTTGTTGCAACTTTTACTAATTTTAATTTTTGGCTTTTAGTAATAGGTGGGGTGATTTCATTTGAAGATTTTTTTTTATTCATCATTCTGTCATTGCATTTGGAGCTGGAGGCACCCATTCAATCAAAGTTATTTTAGATGAAAAATCACGCCACTTTTCTTTTATTTGCTAGAGGAAGCTTATTTAATTTAAGTAGAAGGTGCATCACATTTCAACGGTCACGGCTGGTGATTAAAATTCTTTTACATGGAACGTTTATCAAATTCGCTAGTAGAGACACGATGCTTAATATTGGAGGTGCACACGGTTGAATTAATTGTTCACGGGTTACTTCTAGCTGTGAAGCTACTTAGTCATTTTTATTTTATTTTCCTGTTCATGCTTTTCTTTTCTTAAAGTGTTGATTTTGTAATGAATAGTATTTTACTTTATAGTTCAAGCATTACACTTTAATATTTTTAATTGTGTTTAGATATTTGTCGGTTGCATTGTTCAGTTTAATATTTTCATGCACTTTAATGTTTTAAATTAAATTAGGTTGTGTTTAATTTTTATTTTTAATTCCGCCGGTCGCATTCACAAACCCCCCACTATGTGTGTTTGACTTAAATCTCTGAACATTTAAAGTATTGTATTTAATAAGAATTTTCTAGTATCATATATTTTAAGTCTTCAATTCTTTTTCACTCCTTTATTTATCAATTAAAAAAAGTCATCTGATGAATTTATTGACAACATTAAGTTATAACTATATGAATATGTGATAAAGAATTTCATTACTTCATGTTTCAACAATCTAATTTTTTCACCTCTTCCTCTAGTAATTTTAAATACTCTTTTAAATGTATTTGGTGACAATTCTTGTACTCATAGAATAAAAAAGTAGAAATAATTGGCAAATATTTTTGTGTTAGTATAGTGTAGTAAATGTTTTGAAATGTGAATTGAAATTAAAAGTAACACTTTCCCTATTTTTAATATGATGCTATGAAACTTTATGGAATAGCTTGGAATTGAATCTCTCCCAAATTATATGTTGCGTGACATTGATGGATTTTATCCAAATGACTTTTCATTATTTAATACTTAATCCAGTGCTCAGGTAAGAGCATAAGAGGATTTTAAGAGACAACTTTAGTGATTGGGGAACAAAAATGCCAATAAGAACCAAAGCAAAGTTGTAAAATTTAATTTGCAACAATAACACCAAAACCATCCAAGGCTCTTTCCCTTTAATGCTTGAAGTTCCATGTTAGTTTATACAGAACTTGTGCACTGCTAAAAAATCACCACCCCATATTTATTGTCCAAAAATATAAAATAAATGGAACACAACTGATGAGGCCAAAATCAAATAATGATTGATTACTTGGCCAAAAATCATCTTTTTGTATGAGTATGCACAGTTTACTGTTATAGCCATCTCAATGGCTTCCTATGGCAAAATGGTAGATATCACAGTTAATCTCATTGAATGCTTCTTTCTGAGCTAACCTGAGCCAAACACCCTGTAGAAGAATAAATCCATGTTAACACACACATACAAGCTAAATCATGAGACAAACACAAGCTCCAACACCCTGATAACATTAAGCAAATCCAAATTTTTTTTTAATGCACAATCAAGTATAAGAAGTCTTTTTCTGTATAATCTATCCAAAACATATATAAAATCTCTCTCTAATGAGTTCCTCAAAAAGGAAAAAGTCAAAAATTGGATTGTTGCAAGGAAAAGATGTAAAACACTACATTTACCAAAATTTAATATGACTTTAGTTGAATTCAATTAATTTCTAATATGATTATATTTCTCCATCTTCATCAAGGAAGATCTCTGGGTGCACTGCTGCACTAGAGAAATTTAGAGCTCTTTTTAGCTTGCGATGGTTAAATACTTCAACTTCAACCAAGAAGGCTGAACTAACTGGTCTATGATCTGAGAGCTTAATTTCTGCACGGCCATATTGTAGCTGTATTATTCCTTTTCCTAGCCACAATATACGATCACACCTGCATAATCTTACCCCATATTAAAATATTGCCCCCTACTTTGCCTACTCTATAGTCTTTATAACATGTGTGATGTAGCAACAAAATATTCTTAGGATTTGGATGGAAAGATTACACAGCATGTTAGGTTCTGAATTAATGGATCAAGTCCTACTATCACGTGTACCTCTCCGCCAACATACCGTAGCCCCTTATCACTAACAAATTTTCCCATGTGATGCAAACGAATTTCGAACACCATTTCTAGACCTACATTCACAAATTAACACTTTAATCCCAAAATCGACCCACCCACCACCAATCAAAAACGAAATACGAGAACTTACCTTGATACAATCGCGATTGCCTTTCACACCCAATGTCTCGTTCACGACTACCGCAACGACCACCGCAACGACCACCGCAATGACCACCACAATGACCACCACAACGACCACGTTGATACAATGCTTCGAGAACAAGCTTTCTAGTAGAGTGTTCGTGTTTATGGTTTCCAGTACAATGTTCGTGTTTATGGTTTCCAGAACAAGCTTTCCCCAATTACACTAAACGAATTTGACCTAAAATCCCTAAGTCATAATCTGATCCTAATTGAATCTGATAACTCAACACACGTGCAAAACCAAAAAATCTAATCCAAATGTTTAAAAAAAACATACGTGGCATGAACTGCACAGTGAAGACGTGGCAGAGCCGTTAGCCACCTCCCCAAAAAATTGACGTCGTTTATTTTTAGGGACTAAACATACATGTTTTCATACTAAGAGGATGAAATGCCATCAATGTTCTATGCAGGGACTAAAACCAAAAATCAGTAAAAATTCAAGGACTAAAAGCATATTTAACCCTAAAACTATTTATAATATAACCAATACAAGAAAATTTTTAGACTTAAGCAAACCTGTCAAATATGCTTGCTTTTATTGTAATAGTATTGGTCACACTGTTAGAAATTATTATTACAGAAGAGTTGAAGTTCCTAAAGGATTATATGAGTGGATACCTAAGGAACATTTGGCTGCAATTGACAATCAAGGACCCAAATTTAGATGGGTACCTGCATAAAAATCTTGAACTGTTTTGCAGGATTTGAAACAGGTGTAGAGAGAACTCAAGGATGAATTAACATGGCTATATCAACCATCTTGAGTGTGTACAACTGGTAACATGTATTATCTTACTACATCATGCATGAAAAGATTAATTGATTGATGTTTGATTGTGTGTTTGATGCTTGTATGATTTTTTGTCTGAATGATTTGTATGAAAATCAAATTTTGTGAACTATAGTCGACTTGATTATGAGCATAGTCGAATATGTTTCTCTGTATGTCTATGTATGTTTTGAAAACACTTAGAGTTTTTCTCTGGCTCACCAGTTTTGAATATTGTTTTTGCTTTGTATGTGTTCGTGCCACTTCTATCTATCCTTTCTGAGTCATACTTTATTCCTAAAACTGACACACACACTACTTGTGTATTTCCAATGACCCTTGACCGAAATCTATGAATACTAGTGTGTCTCTGAATATGGCTTCTCCATCTCATCTCTCAAGAAAAGAGAAGGGAAATAGTACGGCTATTGTTAGAGAAGCTATTGTAAATAGCTGGATAAGTGATGATGATTCTCGAGCAAGGTAAACTGATGAGAGTCCTAAGAGTGTTGTCTCACCAAAGTACTTTGACCTGAGATTATTTGGAAGGAAAAACTTTCAGTTTCCTGAATGGATTGAGACTGGTACCTTGAGCTTGTAAGGGTATTCTACCATTAGTTAAAGATTATCAATGGTGACATCAGCTCAAGAGTTAAAGGCATCGACATTCTCATTAACAACGATGTCTGACCACAAACCACTGGTCAAAAGCTGAAGGAATTTCCTCTAACCTACCAAACTCTCAAGTAAATCAGTGGTTAAAGAAAAAGGATCTTACAGAGGATGGCTCAGACTTCCCGTGAGTCAAACAAGAGAAAATATTTTTCTGCATAAAGACCTCATAATTGAAGAAATGGTTTTAGTACATATACTAGCATGGGTGATTTTACTAGGAAGACTGATGCAAGATGAGATTACCATAGAGGATGTGTTTCTTCTGCATGCTATCAAGAATGACATACCAATCAACTAGGTAGAAGTGTTAAAAGATCACATGACTAAGGTTTCTCGCAGCAATGCTCATTATCTGCCTTATGATGTTCTTATAAGCAAATACTTGTTCTTCATGGTGTGAATACCTTTGGAGAAAGGAAACATTCATGTACCTACACCAATGTCATAAACCGTAAAACCCTTGTGTTATTGGGACTAGTAAGGACATTAAAAGTATGGTGCTTTAAAGGCGAAGAGAATCAGATGTACTATTATGGAAGCACCTTTGTTACGTGTAAACAAACATCTGATCATGTCTCCAACAACACTAGTGAAAATTTCTCTACTAATCTGCTTCAGTTAATTGTTTACAAGCTTAATCAACTCGAGATAAAAGTTGATCGTATTCTACAACATGGAAAGGATGAAGACTCATCTAGAGTTGACTCTACGGATTTAGTTGAAGAAGGAGAGGAATAAAAATATACTCCACCTTTGGGTCTTATGTCTTTTATAGCTTGTTTATGTTCTGTCTTGATCATGTTCTGTGTCTGTTTAGGAAGTTGTGTTTGTAGTTTGTGGTTGTTCTTAGTTTCTTTTGATAATGGCTTGATTGTCATTATGTCTGTCTTGTTCCAGTTAATCTTTGTAATATCTTTTTGAACAAGTAATGAAATTAGTTGTTTTGGTTCAAATTCATTTGTTCTAAATTTCTTGATTGAATTTGCTTGGATGAATATTGAATCGACTGACTGATTATTGAAGTTGACTATGCACATACTCACTGTTACATTAATTTTTCTGCATACTCACTTCTTATCTGTTTAGTTTCTTGCATTACTTTGATTCTAAACTACTTGATCTTCAAAAGATCGTGAAAGTTTTACTACTAGGATTACAACTATTTGAAAAAAATTAAAATTGACTTGACAAATGGTTCAATCGACTTATCATTTACAGGCGTTATAAATTCCATACATTGGAATTTGGTTTTTAAGTTGTTTGATCATTTTATAATGGTTATCTTCAATATATCTCTGTTTTTATATGACTGTTTTACAATAAGATTATATTGTGAGATTGTTGATAATTGTATCTTTGCTTGATTGAATTCCTTGTAATCATAACTCTGATACAACTTTAATACAAACCAATTGTATGCTCTGATACTTGTGAAACTGCATTATGCATCTCCGTTTAATTTTATAATATGCATAATGACAGGGGGAGCATTACTTGATTGCGTATATTTTTCACATGCCTACACTTTAGGGGGAGGTTTATCTTTTTCATGTGAATATCTGTAATAGGGGGAGCATCTTTGAATGTTTAAATTGTTTACATTGATTTACACTGATGCATCTCTGGTGTTATATTTTATCAGCATTGCCATATCTGAAAGCAAACCTTTTTTGTTAATGCACAAAGGGGGAGCAAAAGCTTGATTGATTATGATTATTTTCTTGATATGTGATTGCTTGATAGATATTGTTTATTCAGAGTAATTAAGCTGAAACATGTTGAAATCATCTTTTGAATGCTCTGAGACATTAGAAAGATCATTTAATCACTTCTTCTTACTGATTGCTTATATTAGTTCTGTTATTAGTGATTACTTGATAGATTTTATATGTTGTTTGTGTACAAACATGGTTGCTTATTAATCATGGTTGTGCATCATGTAAAAAGGGGGAGATTTTTGAGATTGTTGATAAAGGAAGCACTGGTTTAGCTAAACCTTCATCTTGCATGCTCTGGTTTTTGATGATGACAACACATTATTAATAACACATGTATTGTTATGTGTTACATGTTATATTCTTTACTGTGTTGATATCTTAGTGAACATGTTTGTGTTTATGAAAAGAAAACCACATGCACTTTGACGAACTTGTATTGGATGGCAAATCTGCAAGTTTTAAGTCGACTTCATTATGAAGTAAGTCGGTTAAAACTCATGACTTTGCACAGATTTTCAAAAGCAGTGCTGTGTGTGATTTTGCATTGAAAAGTTTTTCAAACTGAGTTGAAATGTCTAAGTCGACTACATGCGCAGTGAATTCGACTTAGTTAGTTATTTGATTTGAAATTTTGTTAATGCTTGTGTACTGTAACAACTATATTTCAATTGTCTGTTAAAGCATTGATTGAAAGTCAACTGTATTAAATGTGAAATCAATTTGTTTGTTATGACTGTTGCTAATTGACTTAACTATTATAATTGTCTGATGACAGTCGATTTCATTAGTAGCACAGTCGACTACATGAGCGTTTGATTTATAGAAAACTATAAATAGACGTGACTCATCTGAGGAACCGAGACTTTGGTTGAACTGACATTTCCATTTTCTGTTTCAGATTGAGCTCCTGTGATTAAGAGCTCCAAGAACTCATCAAGAAGATGGTGGAGATCTTTCTTTGAGGAGGTTCTGAAGGAGAAGATTTGCGTGCTTACTGTTTGATCATATTCTACACATTGTGGTGTTCATATGTTGATCAAGATTTCTATCAATCTTTGGAAAGATTATTGCTGTCCTATTGGGATTATAGGAGGTGGACTCGTGGAGTTCTGACATTTTGAGGGTTGTTCAAAGTGGGTTGAAGATTGCAGAAGAGGGATATCTTGTTGCAGATCTTTGTGTTGCTGCATATATTTTCGTTAGAGGGTTAGAGAAGTGTTTTATATTTTTGACGTGGAGGTCCTTATAAAGGCCTTGTTGTAAAAACTTTGACCATTATAGTGAATTTGCTTCCTAGTTGTGGAAGGACACTGAATGTAGGCATTGAGACCAAACCAGTATAAAATCTTTGTGCTTGTTTTCTCTATCCTTACACTTTTACATTAACTTTTTATGTAGTCAACTTTACATTTCCGTTGCACTTAAAGTTTTCATTCCTTGTGATTCAAAAAATATTGTAAAGATTTATACTTTGCGAAAAAGATTTTAAAAAGACTCTGATTTTTAAACCTCACCAGATCACTCCTTTCTTGGTAATTAAAAGGAAGCATTCAAATTTCAATCTCTTCCACCGTCCATCATGGACAAAGAGACCATCTCTTTATCCTCTGGAAAGAGGAAAGGTGCAACCTGAATTAAACATACAACATTTATTTTATTTGAACTGTAGATATTACTATTGACAAAAACATATATACAACATTTATTTTATTTGAATTTAAGATATATAGATAATTTAAATTTCTTCATCCAACAGCGTAGGAATACTTTGTTCGTTTCTGAAAAAGTTGTAAGGATCAACCTTTGTCTTCACGGTAGCCAATCTCCTGAAATTGTTACCGAAATACTTGAGACCCCAAATGCTGGCTTGGTCGTAGCTTGTATAACCATTGTTATTAACCCCAACATCAAGGTCTCTGTAATTCACATATGCAACTCTTGGGGAGTTTGAAACATAAGGTTCCATATATTTATACAGTTCTCTAATCCAATTCATGTGCCTTTGTGCAGCCTCGTCCCCTGCAGTTTGCCAAATAGTCACGTAGTGAATATGAAATATGTATCCAGACCTGTGTGCGAATGGAAGTTCAGATTCAGAAATCTCATACATTCTGCCTCCATAAGGAGCGAATTGAAGCTGCGCATATTCAATCTCATCGTCATAAAGAAAGCGCCATAAACCTCGTAATCCGTCAATTGAAATAGGTTGCCTCACATAATCAGATTTTCCTTTGTAATAACCTAAATAAATTTGAGTTCTGTTCAGCAAAACTTCTGGGGCTTCGAGGCTTGCATTTCCAAACCACGGATAATTCAAGAAGACAGCTGAGCCAATCCAACTAGTCTCAGTACAGTCTTTTCTGTCCAAACCCAACTCGGGTAAGCTCTTTTGCATCAATGGAACAAGTTCTTCTACACCTCCTAGAAACATGGAGANAAAANTGANTTGTATTGTCTTCTTTCCANATTCACGTGANNGNACCNTTTNCATGTCCANCCTAATGTATATACGCTCNTCCAATTTACTCGCCACAACCTGCCACTTTTGAAAGATCTCCGTTGCATTCTCTTCCAATGTTCTTACAACATTGAATACCGTCACAGTTGATGGAACTGGAACTAGTTTTATCTTCCAAGCCACGATGACTCCAAAGCTTGCTCCACCAGCTCCTCTGATTGCCCAAAACAAATCCTCACCCATGGCTTGTCTGTCAAGTACATTACCATTCACATCTACTATTTGGGCATCTACGATATTATCTGAGGCAAGACCGTACTTACGCATCAAGAATCCATAACCACCTCCACTGATGTGGCCACCAGTGCCCACACTATAGCACACNCCAGCTGGGAATCCAAGTGTTTTGCTTTTCTCGTAAATCCTGTAGTAGAGTTCTCCAAGCTGTGCTCCTGTTTGAACCCATGCAGTTTGATTTTCTGCATCAACTGTGACTTCTCGAAGGTTTATGAGNTCAATGANGACAAAGGGAACCTCGGNAACGTANGAGNGACCCTCGTAATCATGACCTCCACTCCGGGTTCGAATTTGCAGGCCATGACGTTGGGAGCACACTATGGTGGCTTGAATATGGGAAACGTCCTCTGGTGTCACAATTACTTGAGGTTTTGAGATTATGTTTAAGAACCTAAGATTTTGAATGGTAGCATTTAGGACAGAGGAGTATGAAGAGTTTGTTTGGGTGTAAAGAACATTGGAGTTTGAGTTGGTGATATTGGGATAGTTGTAAAAGCATTGAACAAACTTTTCAGAAGTATCAAGTAAAGGAGGTTCAAATGAAAATAAAAGAGCAATGGCAGTAGCGAAGGTGAAATAGGAGCTCAGGTGCTTCATTTGTGTGGATGATCTGTTCTTGATACGAGAAGCGCAAAGTCTTTAATTTAATAAATATTAAAGTATTCTTTTATTAATTATTTTATTCTTATAATATATATCAAATAAATATAAATATAAATATAAATATGTATTTCTTTTACTCATAAAATAGTTTCGTATTAATAAGCTGTCGTAGGATGCAGCTTTTTCCTGAAGAAAATTTACTTTCAACTTACAAGGAATTCAACCAGCGATATTCAATGCTTATTAGTGCTATTTACAGTATTCACGTATATTTTTCTAATTACCTCTTTTTCCATTTACAGATGCTACATTAATGAATTCTTTCTTAATAATACGAATATTATAAATTAACGGTTATCATCAAATTATTGGAAAAAAAAAATCATACGAAATATTTTAGTGATGTACAATTTAATAGATTTGTCCAATAAATAATTAACACTATTAAATCACTGTAAAACAATATTAAACTATTTTCTGTTTTAAAATATGGACATTTATCACAATTTTATTTTTAGAAAATATATTAAAAATTGAAAAAAATAATATTTAAATTATTCTGGACCAACTAACAAACAATATTAGAGTATTGATTTATGAAAAAGTAGCATAAATTTGTCGCAAGATATAAAATATGTCCTTGTAAAAATAGGGAGTGTGTGGATTAACTAAATGAAGTTAATAATATACTTTAATTCGTAATCTCAAAAATTGTTTTATGTGGAAGATATATATTATTGTGGAGAAAATCATATTATATAATATTACACCAAATTAATTTTTTTTTATAAACTATAATATGTTTTAATTATCAAATTTTAAAAATAAATTAATGTAATTCTATTAACAGAACTGTATTAATTGTTTTTTATATATTAAACAATGACATTTGAATTAAAACAAAATAAATAACTCAAATCTTCTTCAAACATCATTTAACGAAGTTTAACATGGAAATTTTTTTTAACTCTTAATATATTTGAATAACTATATTTGTTTATTTATTTTTTAAATTTAAAAATCGTAATCAAATTTTAGAATAAATGTTAATTATGTGTCTAAGTTTAGGAAAAAAAATCAATAAAAAAAATATATAATATTATGTAGATGAATTATTTACATATTTTAAAAGTTATATATTATAATATTTTTAATATATATAGATATATAAATAAGATATTAAAATAGTACATCACATTCACTGTGAATTATCACGCAAAAAATGTGACTGAATTATGAAAAAGTTTATATAACTTGCATACCTAGAATCACCACATATTCACTATGAGTGACGTGTTTAAACGAGAGCCAAAAGAAAAATGTAGTTGGCAAACATAATACGACACATCTTCACTGCGAATTATCACGGAAAAAATGTGACTGAATTATAAAAAAGTTTATGTACGTTGCATAGCTGGAACCACCACATATTCACTATGAATTACGTGTTTAAACGAGAGCCAAAAGAAAAATGTACTTGGCAATATCGTGCCTGTTACGTCACTGTAATGTTATTGATGATATTTTATGTACTTGGATTGCATATTCTACCCTGGTTTTGTTCACACTAAAGACTTAGTGCATACATATGTTTTGATGACAGCTTTTATAGTATATTATTTTTATTAATCCAACTATTTTAGTATAGTTATATGTTGATTTCCATAAAAAAATAAATATTATAACAATTAAATGGTTATTTATGTATTAAATATTATTATGTAAAATGATTCATTTTCTATACATATTTTTTAATTTTATCCGTTAAATTAAAAGAATTATTTTACCAATTTTATTTTTTAAGTGATTTTATTTTAAACTAAATAATTATCTATAATAATTAAAAAATACATGTTCAAAATAATTTATTATTTATTTTAAAAAATTATGAATTACTAATTATTAAAAAGATTTATTATAATATAGATTTCCAGAAAGATATATAAAGTAATTATTATAATATAAACAAATTGTATATAAAGTTATTTTAAAAAAAAAATATTCAAAAGATGTTATATTTATTGTGTGATTTTCATTATATACAATAAATTTAAATATATTTTCTAAAAACAAATATAGAAAGGCAGGAAAAGTTATAGAAAGATCACATAAATTTTTTTAAGAGTATTTAAAATTTTAAGAGTGAAAATGAATCTATTAAAAAAAAAAAAGCACAAAATATCAACAGGAAAATTTCGTTGAAAACAACCAATACTTGTCAATAATAGACTATTTCTGACAGATGTGTCCTAAAGGATATTGATCGTCGGTGATTATTGTAACATTCCTTCTAGGAGTATCACATGATTTTTTTTTTCAAAATATATACGTTTACATTTTAAACCACACATTTATTAATATTATACAGTAAGAATGTCAAATTTTTTCAAGAGTAATTAATGAAATACAAACTAAATCTTAAAAGTAGTTGAGGATTACAAACCACCACGTTTCACAATTTAAAATGCATATTTAAAGTTCCAAAGAGTATTTCCCAGCGCATCCTCACACTAAGTGTCTTTAGTTTTACTTGAAACATCATCTACTCCCGTATAACGACACGAGTTATACGATCATCGTAGACACACAAATAGGGTGAGCTAACCAAATATAGAAAAGCACAAGTTACAGATAAATTTACTTACATACTTTGAATATTTAATAATATTATTAGTGTATTAATAAAATCATATTATTTTTCATCTTTTATTCGTAATAATTGGATTTATCTCGGTTCTTCTTGTTCACACACATATATAACAAAACCAGTCCCTCATATGGACCACGGATAAGAGTCGTTCTCCGTTCACCACTTTGGACATATCTCCCTGGTTCTACAAGGACTTACGAGTAAAAACATTGGTGAGTAACATCCATTCACCAAGCACAATACTCAGCACAAGTCAGAAACTCTTGGTGAGATATCTGTACTGTAACATCCCATTTTCGGGCATTCCGAGTAAAATATTTTCATTGTATAACTGATCATGGATTATTAAAACCACTCGTAAACATTAATTCAAAACTTTCGAATAACCATAACTAAAACTCAGACAAGTAATTAGAACAAAATAAAACATTTATTTGTTCAACAATGTTATGAGCATAATCTATATTTAAAAATTCCCTAATGAACCACCTGTACCATCATCTACTCATGTATGACAACCCAAGTCATACGATCATCGCAGGTGGAAACACAACCACAAAAAAATGCAAGGGTAAGCTAACGGAATAACCATCAAATCAAGTGATATAACATTTATATTACAGTTGTTCAGTGTTCATCATAGTGCCATCACCTTCAACAATCATCAATATTCTATAAGACAACAACAATCATCATCGCACCCCTAATCTCTTCCCTTAACCAGAATATGTACTATTCCCATTAACTTTACCTCCCCTGTCGAGCAAAGGCAACCCATGCCTAAACTAAGTTCCACTATAAACTCTTACCAACTTCTATACTTCCGCGTATATTCCGTTTTACCAAAACAATTCGAGTGGTCCTCCACCGCAGCTTCGGACTTGTCTCCCCTTCTCCAAAATGTACATCATGACACTGAACTCAACTTGAGCCGGAACCCTACGGGAGAGACATTCATCCCTTTCTACCCTCTCGCAAGAGGAAAGGTTAGCACTCGAATTTCCAGTCCCTTCTACCGTTCCTCCAGGACAAAGAGACTATTCTCTTCCACTACTTATCATAGACGAAGAGATTCACTTTTCTACCCTCCCGCAAGAGGAAAGGTGACAACCAATTCATTAGTCCCTTCTACCGCCCCTCTAGGACGAAGAGACTCATCTCTTCCACCGTCTCTTAAAGACGAAAAGATCCAGCTTTCTACCCTCCCGCAAGAGGAAAGGCAACACCCTATTTCCAGTCTCTTCTACTGCCCCTCAAGGACGAAGATGTTTACCTTTCTACCCTCTTGCAAAAGGAAAGGTGACTACCTGTCTACCCCCTCGAAAGAGGACAAGTAACAATCAAATCACAGTCTCTTCTACAGTTCATCATGGACGAAGAGACTCACTTTTCTACCCTCCCACAAGAGGAAAAGTGTCCACTAGATTAAAGAGATATCAACCGAAGCTTATTCAATGATAAAATACCATAATTGTCATTATCACACCAATTTAACCATATTCATAAATAAAATATGTTAACTTAACTCCCACAACCATCCCTTTAATCATGTATTCTATATACATATATAACAACACTATCCCTACCAATTATTTTCCGTTCTCTTTTACAACACATGCAACCGTATCATTCTCACCAACATCTCTCTTTATAATTCACTCACGACCCACTCGAAGAGTTTTCATGCCAATGTTATGTTAACTACTGCCTATACCATAAATGTATTGCACTCATGGTCTAGGCCCTTACCATTCTGTACATATATAAAAATATAGTGCATACATCTAGAACTCATCCAACATCACATTTAATTCCATTAACTCACGTTCTCTCCTCCATGAATAAAATAGTTTTATACTTCTCTCCTTCCTCATAAATCAAGTGAAATGCAAACATACATCACATAATACAAGATTTATTTCTACCTTTATAATCGTACGTGAGTCCAACACATTCAATGTCCATTCACAATTCAAATTATTATTCTCTCAATACCGTATGAAGCCCTGCCTTCGAGGAACCACAACCCCATGCATATATTATTAGATTTCCATGTTCCAAACACTTACCAAAGGTGATTATAATCTCACGGACATAATCCATTTACCATGCCCCAAACACGGGAGCAATATTTTAACCCTGTTCATGTAGTTCATGGTCACATTACATAATTAGGTACATATGGTATATACTTATCTAGACTTAAAGGCTTATATCTCACATTTCATACCTTCTCACCCACAACATAAACATCAAAACAAACATACTATAGTGCAACTATCACCCAATTAATGACCTTATGCATAGAACATTTTCCATTATAAAAGATTCACATCTATTAAGATATTTATCGTGCCCCTACAGACATTGATACTTTACCTATTCTGTTGAATCACTTTACACACATGTAATTCCACTTTAGAACCTAGGGTCATCCTTTTAGACACATAAAGTTACACTGGGTGTGAAAATATCAAGCAAACCAGCTCTATGTTTCACCATAGTTAAAGAAACCTTCTCTAACATAGCACACTATATTTATACTTCACACCCACAGAACCCACTTGTATTCACGCATTGTACTCCTAACCCCCTTCAACGAACTTACTATTCACCAATTCTCGGTTATTAATACAAGAAAAATGCCATTTACATACGGATTATTACATACGAATCAAAATCTGTATATAATAATTTCATTACATACAGATTTTATATACAGATTAGTTACATACGGATTTTTCGTATATAATAACAAAATAAATTACATACGGATTTTCCGTACATAAGATCTGTATGTATGATGGTGCCTTTTGATGAGAGTTTTTCTAAGGATGAATTCGTATATAATATTTGTATCTAACTGAATTCTTCTCTACCCGATTGTAAAATAATTAATAAAAAAGATTAAAAAAATTAAACCCTAATAGAAGCAGAAACAAAGTTGGAAAGTTGTCCTCGGGCCCTTCTTCCCTCTCATCTAGTTGTTGCTCCCTCTCGACCATTATTCTCCCGTTTCTTCTCTAGCGTTTGCTGATATGGAGTCGTGTTCTCATTGAGCCATTCTTCTCGAGCCTTTTTCCCTCCATCATCTGTAACCATTATCTTTGTTCGTCGAACAATCATCTTCGCGGCTCGAACCCTAGGAGTCGCTGCCTTCAATCGTCGTCTTCAAGTTGTGGCCTCCTTGTTGTGGTACCCGTGTTCTCTGTCAACAAACCCTACATTTGTCGCAGAGGAACTCTAGAACTCCTATTCTCGCACTCTGGGGTCAATGTCGCCTAGAAAGAAAACCTTAGCCTAACCATGTCCACCTCTACCTTGTCGGTCTCCATTCCCTCTTTAATCTCAAACCCTAAGCCTACAACTACTACCCCAACGAATATTTGATGATGATGACATCCTCTGTGACGAGTTTAACCCCCTGTTAACGGATTGGCAAGCGTACGAAATCGTTCAAGTAATAATAAAATGGTAAGTCCAAGTATCGTTTCCCAAGAGACTCGAAAGGCCTTATCGTTCGTGTGAATTAAGATCGTAAGACTTGAAAATAAAAATTAATTAATTGGGTATGAGAACAAAATATAAACATGCAAAAGAGATTGATTCAATTGACGAGAAGAAAACGATGGATGAATGGAGTTGTTGGGGCTTTACAATTTCATCTTATCCGCTTTCTCTTATTTACTCCTCTTGATTTATTTGCTTGATTAACTAATTGTTATGCAACTTTCTTGGCCTACCCTTAACCCGATCCCTCGGCGAAAAGAGCCTATTACTAATTACTAGCTTGCTATCCCTAGCCTCCCCTAGCAAATAATAATGCATTATAGAGCAGAAGTGAAAAACAATTGATCGTCCTACCCCTATCCCTAGGTGGTATTGATTAATCAAGGAATCACTCACCAGTTCATGACATTAATGTACGTCCCCGTATCAATAAACACAAACAACAGTTATCGAATGAGTTAAACGATAAAAGCATTAAGCATAGATGAGAACTCAACAATTAATAATCAAAGCATATGAAGAATCATATAAATAAACAAGAGTTTCAATAAAAGAGAGTATCAAAAGATTACATTGTTTCCCCCAACAACAATAGGGTTTAGTTCACCATTGTCATGGTGAATCTAGATGAAAAATGGATGAAGAATGGAAAAACAAACCCTAGATAAGAAGAAATGGAGCCTAAGCATCCAAGAGATCCTCTCCAGAGAGTGAAATTAGGTCTGGCCGCCCTCTTCTGTCAAAAGAATGAGTTTGAAATCGCTATAGGGCTATTTATAGCTGAGGAGCGTCACAGAAAACAGGTCCAAGCCCAGTAGACAACCGCCCAACGTCACACTTGTTCCGCCGGGCGGTTTCCCTCAAGTCGTGCTACCGCCCGGCGGAAAGGGTCTACCGCCCGGCGGTTTGCCTCTAATCGCAAATTCGCCTGGCTGCACCGCCTGGTGCCAACTCCTCGCACTGGACCACCCAGCGGTGTAATTTGCCGCCGGGCAGTACGTCGACTCTTCATTTCTTCATTTTTCTTCCCTTTTCTTGAGTCTAAGACCTTCATCTTCAACTGCATTCTTCACTTTCTCAAAAATGCTACAAAACAATGCAAAACAAGCATAATATCGCTAAAAATAGCTTTTGACTCTCTACAGACTCATTTATTGAGTTTTGCTTGATTCTAAGCTCATTCTAAGCAGTAAAGGGAGTAATTTGGTCTAAAATGACATATGGAAATAACTGTTTTTCAACCTTCATCAACCCCTCACCGTTCTCCACAATAATCCTAAATCCAACAAGGCCTTCGTCGTCGACCTTGCATCCCTCGTTTGGAGAGCCTTTGCATCTTCTTCAATCCCTGTGTTCATTTCAACTATGACCTGGTAATGGTTTGTATGATGTTTGAGCTGCGGAATTGCTCTTCGTGCTTTGAATAAGATTGACATTGTTGGGAAGCAGATCAAGCTTGAACCTTGCATCCTAGGTTTGAAACTTGCTGGCTATACCCGCTGTTTTCTTTTTTCATTTTGTTGATTTAATTTCTTCTAGCTTATGTAAGTGTTTCCTTTATTTAGTGTATGCCTAGAGAATGATACCATGGAGAGGATTTTAATTTGGATATGCATGTCTACTTGTATAATCTTTGATTACTGCCATTTTTCTGTTGACTTTTACGGTTAATGCAATGTAAAGTTTTTATAGATACCTTAATGGAAAAGTAGTTCTGCTAAGAAACTATTTTCTTTAGTTAACAACCATGGTAACCTTGCTTTTGTAGTTTGATGTAGGGTCAAGATGAGCGAGATTTGGGTCAGAGTATTATGGACAGTTTACCATTAAGACCAAAGGGTGAGATTTTATCTGCCTTACACTTTCTTCTTTTTTTAGGAAGTAATTTTTCTTGGTCTCACTAGACATCGTTTACAACAACAGGGTCTTCTGGAGTAATTGGATCTGGGGTCTTGGAAAATGGATATAATTAGAGGTTTCAATCCGCCTATCGACAACCTATTAACAAATTTATGGATAATTCATTCATTAATGTGAACAACTCTATAATTCACAACGCTGTGAGAGGGGGCATATGTTGGAAATGTGTTTGGAGTTTGTGAGTCTAATGGCTATATTGATGATTGAAATTTGCATCTAGTTCAAGATTTCATCCTCATTCCTTACCATAATAAAAGGGAAAATGAATAGATAATATTTTTTAAAAGTAAAATAAGATACCAGCCTTTAACTATTTTTACTCATCATTCATAACTATATATTACTTTATGGTAGTTTTTTTGCCTTCAAACTGAAATATGTTGAAATTTACTTCCTAGAATAGGAGTTCAAATATTATTTTGTCTCTAATATACTAGTACTTTTATTTATTTTCTGATTATATAGCATTTTATATTTCATATATTTTTAATATATCTTCCATTAGCCTCAATTTCATCAGTCATATATGTATGGAAAACTTTGGGCTCAGGGTCATAAGCTATCATCCATAATTGATTGCAGTGCTTTGATTGTGAATGGTAATTGGTATAAGATCAAGAAGAATTCTTGGAAGAAAATCAAAGAATGATTTGATAAGGAGAAAATGAAAATTATATTTTTAAATAAAACATTTTCTAGATTCATGAGAACTATGGGAGTAGAAACTGAACAAGAACATAGGTAAACTTTTTCCAATGAATTATATTCTCTGTTTCTCTATTTCTTTAGATATTATTTAACTAAGAGAATAACTTGAACACATTATTTTTACATTAATAAATTCCATTGCATCATTGGTAGTATATCATGTATTCTCTAGTAACCTGGATATTAGTTTTGTTGTGCTATATATGGAATATGATAAGCTGGACTATTATTGTTATTAATTAAATTATAATTAGGGAATTAAACATACATATTTTATTTAGTGCAGTAGAAGTCGTGATTCTAACAATAGTTATGCAGTAACTTGACCCTTTCGTTTGTTTTGCAGATGGGATTATATTCAAATAGATTCAAGATAGTGAAATACATGGATCGCATAGAAACTTTTAGAATTAGTTTGACAAGATGGGGTAATTGAGTTTGAATTTATAAACTTTTTAAATTGCTGCAACATTTATTAGGTGGCACTAATAGGTGTATGTTATGGTGGCATTCAGGGTTCTTATTCTATATATACACATATGTACGGTACACATATGCATATTGTTAGATACATTGTACATCAGGATACATAATGATGTTTGCATTATATTCTGGTTAGATTAATCACATATGTACCTACATATCATTCTGGACCTATAGTTTGAAAAAGTGGGGAGATATGAAACATAAATTATCCTATTGAAGAGAATGAATATATAGTTAAGTCAGCTTACACGCAAGTATCAAAATGTGATAATTCTTTAGTCTTAAGTCTAAAATTTGTATATTACATACTGAGTTTTTATCTTTCTATTTCTCTTTTTTAACATTCCAATCTTTTCACATTTTCTGTACTGAGTCAGGGCTAGTGGCTTGCAAGACAGATGGAGGGCTTAGGGAACTGCTTGCAGGAAAGGATGATGACCTTCTCAAGACTGAAGTCTGCATTAAGGTATGTTATTTATATCATTTAACTTTGCATGGAAACAAAGTGCAAAATAAAATATTCCACAATTTTTTAATTACTTCTCAGTTCTCAGATTTTGATGCCCCTTCACTCAATTGGTTTAATAAGCACTAAATTATCAGGTGGCAAAATTCAAGGCATTTGACTTGGCATCAAAACCCAAGTCATAAGCATTTTTAGAGCTCAAATCTTAGATACTCAAACATCAAAGAAAAGGTAGGTGAAATGCTTGCTTAAGAAAAGTGCAAATGGATAAAAGATTTTTTCTACAATAGTTTTGGTAAAATCAGTCATGTTGAGCAATTTTATAATATGATTTTTATCTTATATGTTTATTCTCATTACTTTTGACAGTGTATGATCAGTGTTTTCCTGTGAAATCCTTATGGGTTAAAGAACCACTTTATAATATATATATATATATATATATATATATATATATATATATAT
>NW_014542925.1:1062503-1064544 GCF_000741045.1 Vigna radiata var. radiata | reverse complement strand
TGAATAAAATATTTGAAAGAAGGGTAGTTTTATATATATATATATATATATATATATATATATATATATATATATATATATATTCAATGTTTTAATTGAGAAAAAGGGTTTTTACAGGGATGTACACACCTTATGTTGTTTTGGACTCTTTATTGAATGGGTGAAAGGAAAATAAATCGGGAAAGCAAATGGAGGAAGGAGGAAGATTTGTCAATAAAAACACGCGACTTGTAACTTTCAAAAACTTTTGCTATACTTGATTATTATTTATTATGGAGATAGTAATCTGACCATAATCATGTCATGTAGTGCTTTGGAAGATAACATGCCTGAAGAAGCGATTCAACTATATACAGATGCTTGTACAGTTCTTGAAGACGATGGAAGAGAACAAATGGCCTTTTGACCTATACCGTGCCACTGCTAATGTTTATATAAAACTTCAAAAGTAAGTTTTATTACAACTTAAAAGTTGAGGCATTACATTTTGATGGTACTTAGAGTATGAAGGAAACTTATCTTCCGTTGCTTTTCCTTTGATTTGTTTTACTTTTGTATGTTGGCATTGTTGACACAACATAAGTTGAATATTATAGTTGACTCTTAAAAATCACAATTTAACAAGTTTGCTATTGCATTAAATGAGGAGCCCTACTCTACAAGATCTTTAAGTACAAGGCTCTGTGCATCTGCTTTATCTACCATGTCCATACATGTTATTATCCTGTTGAAATGTCCATATTTTGATTCTTTTAATTTCATGCCTATTAATGTTCAACTTGTTGCATGTGATGTATTATAAATGTGACTGAGCTATTGTAATCAAATTGAAATAGAATGATAAATTAATTAAATAATTTAAGGCCCAAAAGTTGGGGTCTGGAAATGAGGTGAATGGGAATTTCTAAGTATGTAAAGCTTTCTATCACTGCCTAGCAATAATGTGATGATTTGACATTTTGGCAGTTTGGGTGTTATGAATTGCAATGCCAAGAAAGCACTTTTTTCTTGATAACCGTTGACCGTTGAGATGATGTTAAACTAAATAAAAGGGAAAAAGTTACTTAAGAATTCTACGGTGGTTGCTTTTGGTGATACCTCAAAATGTATTGCAGAGTGCAAATTTCTACCATTTAATTTAATTTATGACATGTCAATTTTAGACAAATAGTATTTATGATCACCAGTTCATTCCATTATATTAAAAATGAGATTTGATTTATGCATATGAGATTTGGGAAACTTATGATATTGCTTTCTTCATTATAATGTAGATTTCTAAGGAAGAGATTAAGCATGTTAAGCATGGATGAAATGTAAAACAGCACCAGCAATTGTAATTTCAATCTTTTATCTCAATTTATACATTGTACTTTAATTGTGTTAGTAATTTGAATTCACTATTCTAAATACATATTTGTGTGTATTTATTATATATTGCATATATGTATATTAATTCAAAAGTTCTGTTTTTCTTATTAAATTTATAAAATATCTAGTTATTGGATGCAAATATGAGATTATTTTATTTTTTTATAACGCTATGAAGTTACATACGAATTTTTCGTATGTAAATTATATACGGATTATCCGTATGTAAATTATATACGGATATTATATACAGATTATTCATATGTAACTTATATACAAATATTACCACTAGTGCAGCGAGGGGATTTTACCGCGGTTATTTTTCACTATAGGTCGCGGTTTACGAACCGCGGTATATTGTACCGCGGTAGTAAGTCAAAGACTTTAGGCCGCGGTTACAACCGCGGTATATAAGTTCCGCAATATGCAGCGGTTGTATAAAGACCCGCTGCCTAAGTTATTTTTTTTTAAAAAAAAAAATATATTCCACTATATGCCGCGGTTCAACCGCGGCAAAAAGTGTCCACTATAGGCCGCGGTTAGTGCAAGAACCGCGGCCTATAGTCTCTTTTTAAAAAAAAAAAATTAAAACGAGAAAGTATATGCCGCGGTTGTGGTAAGAACCGCGGCATATTCCCCTGCAGTTTTTTAAAATTGCAGGTCTGTTTTT
>NW_014542925.1:1044439-1056763 GCF_000741045.1 Vigna radiata var. radiata | reverse complement strand
TTTATTTACAAAACTGCCACCGCGCAGCATTATGCTGCGGTTTCGGATGAACCGTGGCATAATGTGCGCTGTATATTGCTCTTTTTTTACTAGTGTACATACGAATTATCCGTATATAACCTTAGCTACGCCCTTATTATATACGGATTTTTTACCGTATGTAGTCAGTATATAACACCACTTTATATACGAATTTTAGAGGTTATATACGGATTTTGGCCATATGTAACAGCGATTTTTCTTGTAGTTCCCCAACCCCGGTGATATTTCATGGCTTCCTCTTCTAAATTACCCAAAATTTACGATCTGCATAATCGACACTCTTGTGCCTGCAACCCATTAACCTTCCCAACTACAACCCTCTCTTTACTAGACTCATGCAACCCCCTTTAATATTCTAACATCGAAACCAACTCATTCACATAATGACTATAATATAATGGCCTAGCATAACCCTATATTAACAACCTTGTACATAATTTATTGTAGCAAAACGTAAACCCAATCCCCATAGTTAAATCAAAACCCAAGCGACATGCGTGACTGCATTACAAGCACCTCTATGATTCAACGAAATTTCCAAGCTCTTACTATCATGCTTCACACAAATATAATTAAGAAGAGTTAACTCCCCTTACCTGGGTTTTCCAATAAATTCTTTAAAGGCGCTTTTGTTCTTAGCGTTGTTCTGGAATTGCTTCTTGTTTCGCACACCAACCCCCTTCCATTCTTCCAACACTTACCCTAAAACATACCCTGGAAACCTCCTGTAACCACACTCTCCCAACTCCCCCGAAAGCTCCTCCAACTTACACGAGATATTCTCCTAACAATAAACTCAAAATTTCTTAAAATTTCCTTTCTTAACCCTCATTTTCTCCCTAAAATAACCTTGTCATTTAAAGGTGCAAAACTATGTTTTTAAGAGTATTTACGGTGCCCCTTACGTTAACTATCTAGGTTATGAAATGAGCTCCCTTTAGTTGATTTTTCAATGCCCAAAACCCATGGCCATGAACTATGAGAAACGCGCTTTGAATACCCACCCATGGCTCATTCGAAACCATACCAGATCCATGCAGTGAGAAGAGAATAATAAAATGGAAAATAATATTTTGACATCAATTTTTTGACATCACTCTGACATTGTACACATGTCAAAATGTGGTTGGATGATTTCAAATTAAAAAAAAAAACTTTGGTTTTTCTTTTCCAAATATGTCTTTACCTTAGCTTTTTTTAATTTAAAATCGTCTAACCACATTTTAATATGTGTACAATATAAAAATGGTGTCAAAATATCATTTTCCTAATAAAACTATTCTCTCTACTGACCAAAAGCTATCATGTGCCCAAAATAAAAAATACTAAGTTCTCTCTTCTAAAATCAAAACTATACAAAAGCTAAACTAACACTAGAAAAGGGTGAGTAAATAAGAGTCTGAGCATTCCTCACGTTACCCATGAGAAAGGAAAAGATTATAACAAAAAGCTACTTTATTCTCTACCAAGAAAGAAAATAAAGCTGCACTAAACATAATTATTTTAAACTTTCTCTCTCTTCCAAATATGTACAGAAATTAATAAAAGCAAAGGAAAACAATAAAAGGACAAACCAAGCATCTTCCTGACTCACATGAATCATTTAAATCTATTTACCAAGATTCATTTATTAACTAGTTTTTTAAACCACTATATTTAACCCTTCTTTCAAACATTTATTTTTTTAAACAAAAATAAAAATCAATATTAATTCATTTTTATTCACTTCCTTAACACTTTCCAAGACCCAATTACACATCCTAATCAATTATTTAATATATCATAATATTACCTGAAAATCATTAAATAAATAATTAATAATTATTATTAAGATCATAATAATTAGATTTATTTAATTTTTTCGGATCTTACATGTACCCTTTGAAAGAGAAAGGTAACCGGACTTTAATCCACTTATCGCAGGAAAGATGAATTATCCTTTTAATTATCGAGATAAAATATAAACCTTCTCCGGTTATATACGATATAACTATCAAGACTATTCTATCAAATCTCAAGAAAACATACACGTGTTAATCTGCTTTAAGAATCGTGTTTAAGACAATTTGCTGTCAATTATGACCTTTATTCAGTGTTTTACTTGTAACTCTCTCTATAGCATTCCGAATGGGTTGGTTCTTGTTTTGTTGAATTCTAGACTCAAAAATCTTTCTAAGAAAACTAGAATCGTAATTTTTAGACCACAAGATCAACTGCAGTAAAAATTTTAAAATCAACATTTTAGTCACGTTTTCCTGAATTTTCAATTATGACCTTTGCTCAATGTTTTATCCATAATTTTCTCTATAGTACTCCGAATGAAGAAATTCTTGTTTTTTTTGGATTGTAGACTCAAAAGTCTTTCTTTTAAGACCAGACTCGTAATTTTTGGAGCACAGGGTCAGCTGCAGTAAAAAGTTTAAAATAAACATTTTAATCACGTTTTTCAGTCTTTTCAGCAATGATCTTTGTTGATTGTTTTGCTGATAACTTTTTCCACACAGTTTCAATTGAGATGATTATTTTTGGTTTGGACAGTGAACTCAAGGATCTTTCAAAGAACTATAAATTTGTAATTTTTGAAGCACTATAGTAGCTGCAGTAAAATTTTCTAAAATTAACATTTTCAAAGCACAACTGATTTCATAATAATAAGACTATCAATATCTATATGCATATATATTTATAATAAACTTTAATTATAAAAATAGACATAGTCACATTCTCAAGGGATGTGTGACTGTTTCACACATGGTACCAGTAGACTATGATTTGAAAGGAGAATAAGTTAAAAAGAACCAACAACAAGATACGGCCAAAAATAATTTTCGTGTGCCATACCATTTTTTTGCAGGTTATAAAAAAAAAAACATCCAATATCTGGGAACTCGCAGAGGCAAGGTAATATAACTTTCAAATAAAATAATAAAATAAAATTACTTTGATTGAATAATTACGATTCATACAAGAAGTACACTTTGTCATCTCTTCTTATTTTAAATTGTCATACTTCATTTTATGTCACGGTTTCATTAACAGAAAAGCCACGAATATTTATAATGTATTGAGTACCCAAATTCTACTTCTTTCCCAAACCCGAACCAATACCATTCTCAATGCATCATTCATTCAGCAGCATCTAGCTCATGTTTCATCGACAAAATTTTACGAGGCAAGACTACAAGCTAGGCAAAATCAACGACAATCTCGAGTAAAATCATCATTCCGAGCAAATATATCAAGGTATTCATATAATTCAAACATAGATTAGCTCCCCTACCTCAAGTCTAGCAAGCTTTTATCGTTGCTCTTAGGTTCACTGTAACTCCTCTTGAAGGATCTATGTCCCTCTTAGATGCTCACAAAGATTATTCTCACTTCCTCTCCTCTAACTTTCTGATTATTTCTGTTGATTTCATTAAGCTATATTTTATACTTGCTTTCAGCAACCTAATGGTGAGTGTTCCTTCCTGCACCTCACCTTCTTCTTCCTACACCTCCAATTTTACCATTTACCCTTTACTTAATAATTATTTAATGAGAGTAGTTCTTCCTACACTTTACCTCTCTCATCCTGCACCTCCCAAATAACACTTATCCTTCATTTAATACAATCTGAAAAAGTGGTTTAATGATTTTTTAATCATCATCAACTCTTAATCTTTTACTATTATACTATAACTCCTCCATACACCCCATCTCATTTGGTGGAAGTGTTATTTTCATGAATAGTTGTCTTGCTTAGACAGACGAGAGTAACATTAGATGTCTTGCTTAGACAGACGAGAGTAACATTAGAGTGAATGATTTTTTGATTGAGTGATAGAATGAATGGTTCATTGTTGTCTGGTGGAAGTTGTCCTGGAAATGAGCTTTTTTTTCTAAATCTTTTTAAGTTGTATACTTTGGATGTATATTGATAATAAAATTTATCTTCAGTATGAGAGTTTTTCTTTAGTATGAGAGTAATATTTGAGTACTATATGTTGATAGCATATTGCAAAAGAAATAGAAGAAGTAGGAGTCAGGTTGCATTATATAAAACAAAAATAAAAAATGAAATAACATTACAAAAAAATTTCTATTAAGAAATATTGAAACAAATAATAAGAAATAAAAAATTAATAATAAAATATTAAAAAAATAAATAAAATAACAAAAGAATTACTTAATACAATACTTAAATAAATACAAATAAAAAATTAAAAAATGTAATATGTAAATAATTTAATAAAAATTCTAAATTTATAAAAAATTAAAAAATTAACTAAAATTATATATACATAATAAATAATATATAAAATTTATATATTCAAAACTATTTAACAAACAAATAAAAACCAATTCAAAATATACTAGAAAAATATATTTTACAATTTAGTTAACACTTTATCCTAATAAAACAAACAAACAAACCCAAATTCCTAAGAGGAACCAACTGCAGTACGCCATAACCGAACGGCGTTTTCGCTTGCAGACAACCAAACATAGCACCCTCACCAAACGTAGATCCACCTGCGTTTGCCACAACCGCGATTCGAAGGGCGGACAAATGCACCCCACCCAGACGCAAATCCACCTACGGTTCTCCGTAACCGCGATTGGAAGGGCGGACAACACGCCGACCATGCACCCCAACCCAGCCGCAGATCCATCTACGGTAGTCATCGACCACAGATCCAACAGCGGGGCCACCAAATCCACACTTCGTTATGCGGCAGGCTTTAACCGCAGTTCCATTTGCGGTTAAGCCTCCATACAGAGCAGAGACAAAATACCTGGACGCCAAATGATATAACTCTGTAAGAAGAAAAATGACACACAGCACAAACAACCAATAAGGAGGAATGCAACTCTTTTAGTTGTAAAAATTAGAGAAGAAAAGAAAACGGCGAAAAGGAGAAGGAAGAAATATTAAAGGGTTGCAGGGTTTACGGAAGAGGGTGTAGGGTTTGTTGTGAGATGCGGAAGAGGAATTTAAGTTTTCAGAAAACCTCATAAAGCTTGAGAGAAATACACTTAGGGACATAGGGGTACAGTTGGTATTAAAGCAAATTTGGGAGGTGCAGGATGAGATTAGGGAGGTGTAGGGAGGATCACTCCCTAATGGTTTGGACGGTTCTAATCAAAGAGGAACCAAGCTCTATAATTTTCATTCCTTGTCTCTGCAACTACTTTCAAATTTTGTGCATGTTTTGTTTCATTTCCTTGCAGAAGCCAAATTACCATATACGCTAGGGTGGAAAGGAAAAGGAAAAGATTATGTGTTGGGAAAAAAAGCAAATTATATGTCATAGATTATGAGAATGAGAAAGTTACGGCATTCTCAACCACAGAGTTTGAATTATTGACATTTAAGTGATAAGGGCATCCAGTGCTATTAATTCAAAAACAATTATAACATAGAGTTTTAAATTCTCAGGAACTTATATATAAAAAGTTTAATTATTCACTAATTTTTTTTTCAAAAGATTCAAACTTTAAAAAAATTAAAAAAAAAAATACGTCCAAGACAATTACAACCTTTATTAATTTTAATTAATTTCTTAAAATTTGCTAATGAATTTTTTTTAAACCTACTGCTACCTTTGCAAAAGTTACCAAAATATAGCTTCTTCAAGATGATGCCAAAATTTCATACGCATGATTTTTATTTATTATTAAAATATATATGTGTATCTATATTTATATATTTATAATAAAATTTAATTTAATAAATACGATGCAACTATTAATCATAATTTCATCATAGACTGCAGGAATATTAAGTTTCATAAGATTCATCTCTATTTAGGAATAACTTTCTTGGGAGAGAAATAAAATAACTTATTGTATTTATTTCGAGTCTTACAATTATGATTACCGAAAGATATATCCGCCAGTATATTCGTCGGTAAGTACCAAACAGAGACGATTGCATTTTGTATTTTGTCAATCCCATATTCATATAATCATCATATCCGCACAAAACCATAAACAATCCATATCTAAACAATAAGACAATCAAGCATATATTGAGATATATCTTTCGTACAAAATTCGAATCTAATTTTCCACATATTGATTCAATATAAACATCTAAACCTATGTCTTGATTGTGCTGAATATGTTCACCAACCAATACAAAGTGGTGTTTGTTAATGCTATGAATAGACAAAGTGCACTCGCATGCACTAATCAGGTCGCTCCACTAAAATTGGAAACTCCATTTCTATCTACAAGTTCAATATCTATGAATAAATATTGAACAACTTTTATCTACTACCTTAATATCTAAAAGCTCAGGTGCCGCAATTAAATAGAAACCTAGATCTTGAGCACTTAAATATAAACGAAGGACTGAAAACATACCTCGATGGTTTGTGAGGCAACTAACAGTTTAGAGCTTATGCACAACCACAAACTCTCCTTCGATGAACATGCAGCAAGCACGAACCTTTGCTAGTAACAATCCCTCGACAATAGAAAACCTCATGAGAAATGAGTTTCAATTGCAATTACAATGGCTAATGTATAGCTACAATGTTGAAATGAAAATTGAAATACAATGATAGCAAGTGTAAGATGTAATACCCGTATAAAATAAAAATATCTTTTTATTTTATTATTATATTTTATTATATTTAATAATTATTTGTTGTGTGTAATTGGGTAAAGGAAGTAGTAAGAAAGTGAATAAAAATTAATTCATATTAGTTTTTATTTTAATTTTCGAAAATGCATGAACTAAAATATTAATGTTTGTGTTATAATATCAACGAAAGGGACCTTGGCCTAGGGGTTGTTTGTGCTGTTGTGAAGGGGGGGGGGAGTGCTTGTGTTCGAACTCTAAGTCTTTTCGTCCACAATACAAATGTAAATATTTTCTTACTTTGTCATTATAATTTATCTTCCCAATAACATTCATAATTGTGTTGAAGACAGATCCAAAATATGCTTCTTTTAGTCCAATTATGTCACTCCCCAAACCTTTCTATCCTATTCTAACCACATTTAGTGACTTTTGGCAAGTCTTTCACTCTTCTCCAAAGGTGTGATTCAGTCAACTCCAGTGGAGGCATATCCGTTTCAACTTTCCCTTTGCGAAATGCCTTTTTATTTCTTCTAAAGGGGTGATCAATGAGCAAGAACCATCGATGACAGTCAAACCAACTACTTTTCCGACCATAACTCAATTGGAATGACTTTGTATGCTCCATTAAGGGTGGACAAATGGAACTGCACTGCACTGAACTGCTAAAAATTGTACTGAACTAAAAACTAGTTTGTTTAAACTGAACTGAACTGTAAAAGAGTTCAAAGAAACTGAACTTAACTGTTTTTTTGTTTTATCAAACTGAATTGAACTGTACTGTACTAAATTGTACTAAACTACAATATAAATTGAACTGAACTACTAACTGAACTGAACTATACTAAATTGTACTAAACTACAATATAAACTGAACTAAACTATACTAACTGAATTTTAAACTGCACTAATTTTATAAATTGATTTTTTATATTTTCACTTAAACTTAAGATTTCCACTCATGATCAATATCAAAACTATGTATTTTAAATTTTATTTTCGTTCAAACAAATGATGTTTTTTCAAAATTGTTTTCTTAAAAACTTAAAAAGTCACTTAAGTTATACAATTTTTTTCTTATTAGGCTATTTTGTTTTCTTCTTTTTCTTTGGTCTTTAGAGGATTGCATGAGAATTTTATTATAAATGTAAAGAAAATATTAACACCTAGTAATATTTAATTTAAATTAAATTAAAATTTTATTTAATAACTTTATTATTAATATATAATTAATTATTCTTATTTATTCCCGATGTTAACTTTTTTGTTATTATAAATAACATAAACAAATATTTTGCCTGTATATGAAAGATAATCTTGAAATAATAAAACTACGTATGAACGTTAACGTAAAAATAATAAAACTTTTAAAAATAAATAATTTTGAAATTATGACTTTAAAAATTTAATGTGTGGAGAAATAGATAGAAAAGTAATTAGAGANTAATAATAATTAATTATGTTATGGGAAATTATATCACTGCAATAAGAGTTATTAATTATAATATATGATAAGACTTTACACGCATTCAATTTAATACATGAGTATTTCAAATTTTAAATATATTATTAATGTGTTTTAATGAATGTTATATTGAGATTTAATGGTATATATAAGTGTCTTTCTTAAAATGTGGGAGGAAGATGAGAGGAGTGATGCATGAGAAGAAGGGGCTTAAACCACAGTACAGTTAACTATAGTTAACTAAACCAAAAATTTCTTAAGTTTAGTTTTTAAAAACTGAACCATAAAATAGTATATTTAAGTTATAGTGAAACTGGATCAGTTTTTTTTAGTATAATATAGTACAATTAACTATAGTACAATGGAGTTCAGTTATTTTTGCCCAGCCCTATGCTCCGTGCCATATGGACAAGCTAATTGACCATGCGTGCTCCAACCAAATAACATGCCATATGTTGGAAAGTCATTAATAATCCACATCAAAGTTGCCCTCAAAAGGAAATTTTGTTTCCTTGAAACATCATACGTCCAAACACCATTCCATATCTTCTTCAAATCATCAATCAAAGGCTCTAAATAAACATCAATCGCTGATTTGGGATTAGATAGACCTGGTATTATACACATTAAAAACATGTAAGGCTTTGCATATACATCTCAGGTAGGAGATTGTATGGGGTAACTATCACCAACCAACATGAATATGGTGATGCAAACACCTAAATGTACGGCGTAAACCCATTAGAGCATAAACCAAGTCTCATGTTACGCGATTCACTAGCAAAGGACGGATGTTTACGATTGAAGTGCTTCCAAGCTTCACCATCAGAAGGATGATGCAAAACTCCTTCAGTTATGTTACCATCATGCCATGTCAAGTGTTGTGATGTTTGCATTGAAGTAAACAATCTTTGTAATCTAGGAATTAAAGGCAAGTAGAACATGGACTTTAAGGGAATTGTTTTTTTTTTCCTCTGACCTGCATGCATCGTATGATATCGAGGAGAGCCACAAAACTTGCATTCAACCAACAATGCATCATTTTTGCCACTGTCATTGTCATAGAATAGCATACATCCATTAACACAACAACCAATCTTCTTGTCTTTTAATCCCAGCTTTGAAACACATCTTTTGGCTTGATAATAATTTTTTGGCATAGAATTGTTTGGTGGTGTCAGATATAACATCAATTTTGTAAAGAAGTTCAATGCTTGATTGGGAACGTTCCAATTAGATTTACCATCCATGAGTCTAATGAACCTTCAAATACAGGTTGATTTGCCTCTGTTAATAAATTGTAAAACCTCTAAGTGGTTTCATTTGGAGACTCTTCACCATGACTACCATTTGCTTCTTGTTCAGCATGTCGACGAAGAGCATTGTCGACCATCTCTTGCATATGAGCAAATTGATCTATCTCAGATGTATGGACAATAGTATTCGAACTTCATGCAAGCTACTTTTCAATTGTAGTAGAGGTCAAAGGAATTTCTTCAGCATGAAATGTCCAAACCGTGTAATTAGGCATGAACCCTTTTTGGTATAGGTGAACTTTGACAACTTCATCTAGCTTAGTTTTGTGTAGTGACACTTCCTTGAGTCAATTTGATCACTGTTCCAGTCCTTGATTCATGCAGACTTCATTTTGGTGGTGTTGTAAATGCAAATTCTGCAAAATATGGGTTATTAGGTGTCAATTTTCGTGTTGATGTGATTATGTGCTATTTGGATGTTTAGAAAAGTCCTAAATGTTGTTTTAAACTTGTTACAACATTTAAATTGAAGCCAGATTCAACTATGTGCAAAATAGCATATTAAACCTCATTTTTGAGTGAAATTGGGAAGTAGAAGAGTAAATATGCTATACAGTTTGGTTTTGAACCCAATTAGAGTTCAAACAAGTTTAAATTGATGAATTAAAGTTGTTGGATGTATTACCAGAGTGTTATAATCACATGTGCATGAAATCACTTTCAATAAACTACTAATCTTGGGTCAATTCTTTTTGGTGCAGAGTTGAAAAACATAAATTGATTTGCAATTTTGTCATGCAAATGCAATTTGGATTATAGTAAGACCTGGCTCAGTACTTTGAAGTGAAAACAAATTATCAAAAGAATTAATGCAAGGTGTTAAAAAGATTTTAGAACTGTGCAATCAAAAATCAAAAACACCAAAACAGATTTTCATTGAGGCATTTCATCAAACAGTTTTTTATTTTCATTAAACAGTTTCGAAAATACTTGGTTTCAATCTCCATTTCAATTTTATTGCTTTCCTAATATGTTCTAGAACCATTCTTAGGATCTAATTGTGTGCTCCTTCATTTTTACACCCTTTTTCATTGCTTTAAAGATTTTTGGCTTCCTAAGTGTCAATTTTAAAACCAATTTCTGGTGCAAAATCTGGTGCAATTAACTAATCTGTTTTGTGATTGTTTTGGCTGATTTTAATGGTGTTGTGAAGTCCAATTGGAGCACTCAAGTTGCAAAACCCTTCCCCTACTAAGGTAGCATCTTAGGAAGTGGACAAGAACCCGAATTTTAGAATTCAAGTGTGTTGTCCAGTAAGCAAAGTGTAAAAATTGGCAACTCCTATAGCCAAAAGTTTGAGATACAAGCCAAACAGTTGAATGGTGGTGATATTGAGTATATATCGTCCAAAAGAAATTTGTTAGTGGAGTGAAAATACCCTGAAACAGTTTAGAAAATGGATTTGAGTGGATGCACATTGATAACTCTCCATTTTTCCCTATTTTTCTATGTTAATACTCTTCTTTTAGGTTAGTTTAGCTTTTAAGTTTTTAGAATTAAGGTAGATTAGTATAAATAGGGTAAACATAGGCTTTTGATAGACATAATGTTAATTTTCTATTTTTAGTTAAATAAAATAGTTTTTTTAATAATTAGGTATTTTCACTTTTAGAAAAAATATTCAGAAAAAATAAATAACACTTTTTATTATAGTAGGATTTTATATTGTTTTAACCCTTTAATTCATTATTTGTGCAGACATTGGGCCTTGGTCTTTTTGAATTGGAGCTGATTGAAATGGAAGTAAATTGGACCGCTACTACTACACTATTGGGTTGTTGATGAGCTAAAGCTTGCTTTATCTAGACTTTAGTGAACGATGCCTTTCGGTGTTGGAGCTGCTATCTTTCTTCGGCAGATGTTGTGCATTTTGAGTGGAGAGGAAAGGAACTCTATGAGACTGATTTGGGCCAGCATTTAGGCATGGGCTGAAGCCCCTTTTGGTAGTTAAATGAAATACAGCGTTTCATGCTGCGTTGATGGTAAAGTTGAGGGGTTTAAAGTTGCGCTTCATTTGTGCACAGAGGCTAGAGCAATTGTAAGTATTTCCCAAAATTCCCTCAACCCTCAACCTAGTGTTCGTCAACGATAAGAATAACTATTATAACGAAGCATTAAAGCGAGCTCCAAAGCCCAAAAGGAAGACAGACCAGAAGCTTTGCAGCTCAAAAGGAAGCTAGTCTAGAAGCTAATCAGAACAAAATCTTGATCGAAGGCGTATGAAGCTCAAACGGTTGAAGAACCTGGACAAATTCAGTTGAAGAATGCTCGAGAAACTTCCAAAGTCAGTTTGAAGTCCTTTCCCCTTTCCCTTATTTTTTTCTTCTTTATTTCTTTTTTTGTCTTTGAACTTTCCCTATAAAAGGGAGGTCTTGTAATGAACAAAGTACGGGTGGTGGGTGATAGAGACCATTCTTTGGTTTAGACATGAACTGGGTGACAAACGATATACTTAGACTAGGTTTCTAAATTATCAGTTCCATGCTTTAGTTTTAGGTTTTGAGCTTTTGTAGAAATAGATACACTATTCTGGGTTGTTGGGTTTCATAGAGGATTCTCACGTGGGTGACAGGTCGTGAGATTCCTTTGTGATCTTCGGTACTTTTCTTGTATTTAAGTTCTTTAATTTTGAATACAATGTTGTTCTTTTATCTTTCTTGCACAATTTTATATTCTTTGCCCTCTTAATTTCGATTCCTATAGATTACTTCTATTATTCATGCAATTTAGTTTCTTTTTCTTAGTTCTTAAATTGTTTCTTTTTCTATTTTTCCAATTTTTCCCTTTTCCTTTTTGATACATGTGATAACACGTAGTTTAGGTATAGGATATTTTCAGATGGGTTGCGCATTGTAGAAATGTTCTAATTTACTCATAGATTTAGGTTTGGATTCTGTTATTGGTTGACTTTTCTGCATTCCAACTCCTTG
>NW_014542925.1:1040438-1043949 GCF_000741045.1 Vigna radiata var. radiata | reverse complement strand
CTGCATTCCAACTCCTTGACACTTCAACCCTTCTTTCAAATCATTCAATAACCTATAAAATCAAGGGAATTTAGTGATAAAATCATAAAGCATATGCTCAACTCTCTTATTCACAAAACTAAAGCAAACTTAGAAATTTGTTTGTCCTCAAGCAAAAGAAAATGTAACTAAGTTTTCAAANAATCAATACAATGGATTAACACACTTCAAATCTTTTCTTCCAAGATAAGTAATTACTCTCAACTAATCATAAAAATATCAGTTCAGATGTACAGATGCATTTCATTTAACCATATGAATCATACTAACAAGCAAGTTATCATCACAAGGACTTTCCATGGCTTGTAAGGTGACTGGGCTAAGAAGAACATTGGTTTTCCTGGATCACAAAATCCTTGAATTAAGAGAGTCATTCAAACAGTTATCATTCAAGTACAAAATCTCTTTAAACAACCAATCTCACTCATTCCCAAATTTCCCCTTTTTGCAATGAGCTTATCTTTCTATCTTTTCAATCTTTTTCATGCTTTGCTCAACAGTTAGGTCAATGCTATTTTTTTTTCCTTTTTCAACTTTCCCAACAACCCCAAACTTGAACCTTTATCAATACCACACAATAATAGTCAACTTAACTCAAGGTAAAGATTTTAAGAAAGGGTTTTCACATATTGTTTAAGACTTAGGTTCAAAAAGGGTAGAACACATGGTGCTCTTCTTAATTGGGACAAAAATTTATGCATTGGCTAAGAAAGAGCTAATAAAAAATGGCCTTGATCATATGACATATGTAACATCCCGGGTTTTCGAGATGTCACGACAAATTTTTTTCTTTTTTTTTTCAAAACATAACCTTTCCAGAAAATATTCATTAAAGATGATCAAACTTTACTCTATTGAAATGCGGAAGCAAAACATATATATCAACATGGTCTGAAAAGTTCAAAATATCACTTTTACATAAAAATATAGCAAATAAGAAAACTCTTTAAATAATAAACAATTAACCCCGAAATCGAAGATCGCCAACTCTCGTCAGCTACTTCAATCTGATCTTATCTGCAACGCCATCTACTCAGAAGTACAATCATCGTAGGTGGAAACTACAACCACAACAAGCAAGGGTGAGCAACCGAAAACATCATCATAAAATATAATATAGTAAAACAACATCAAACACATGTTATACCAAGTAATGAATTCATATCTCAACGCTTAAACAATATCACACCAATCCATATATAAACCAATGTCATTTCCTTATACTTTGTCGTCCCAACCTGTTACGCAAAGTAGGGCAATTCGAGTCGTCCTCCATCGCAACTTCAGACCTATCTCCCCGACTTTTCAAGCCTTTTGGGCGAGACATTCACCTCCTTACGCAAAAGGAAGTGACACTCGAACCTTTGTCTCTACACGAGACTCCAACACATGCTTAACATAACGCAATATGAAAAGCTCACACAAAGGACAATAGTACGAGGAAAATGACTGTTTCATGTTCACATCACAATTCCATACACATTCTCATTATCATACGTTCGTCCATAAATCATAAGATTTATCTCAATATTCTCAAAATATACATAGTCTCAACAATATGCATTGCTAACCAATCACAAAACTTATAACATAATCTCAACACTTTTCATATATAGTCTCAATACTATATATTAACTCATCAAGCATAAGGTTTTACTACACCATATAAAATACTATGATTTCATATACAACACCACAACATCTTATAAAAATACTACGACTTCAAGTAAATCACCAAAGAGACATATAAAATTACTACGACTTTTATAAAATATCACCGCAACACATAAAATATTCAACTTTTATTATTTTTTTAATATACATAATAATTTCTTAGATTAAATTATGAAAATCATTTGTGCCATTACCCGTCAACACCCCATGGTCCACCACCAAACCTCACACGTCCTTTACTATTCATAAATTACATGGCTCTATTATTTTCTTATTTCTCCCACTGCATTAGAAGACCATACCCTATGCAAACGAAAAGTTAAAGTTTTTTGCATGCAAAATATTACATCTTCACATTCACTCCTCTTAATCACACGTCAAGGTCCTACCCAAACTCTCTCATCAACTTTTGTTAAATTCTAAAACGAAAAATCAAAACGAAACTTCCCATTCCAAATTAAAAATCATAAACTGAACTTTCTTTTTCCTATTTTCTCCACCCCAACATGGGGCCAACACCCTTCATTCCACTAAAAGACTAAGCCTTTACTTTTCTCTCTCGTCCTACCCATTATGTAAAACCTTTCCTCTGCATGAAAGAAAACACCACTCCCCATTCTCTTAATATATTAAATTCTTATTTCAATACCTTCTCTTCATTTCAATTTCACCACTGCAACATTCAGACACAGACTTTCATCTTTCTTTTTTCTAAAAGGATGTTGATATTTTGATAATTTTTTTGAACAACTTTTTTACAACAGGACACGTATCATCACTTTATTGGTCTATTTGAATTTATGTTTAAAAAAATATTTAAAACGGACCAATCACAAACTGAGTATGCGTTGTCAAAAAGTTGTTAAAAAAGTGTTTTTAAAAGAACTTTTTCCCTTCTAAAACTCCAATCCAATCCCAAAAGGAGTGAAAACATTCCTCTTTGCATCCAACGAAAAACATAACACCCATTACTTTTTCCTTCCATCTTCTTCTACCTATTTTCATGAGTTTCTACCCTTACTAAAATTATATTTCTACCTACACTTCTTCTCATATTTTCCTTAGATTTCTTTCTCCTTCATTCTACTTCTGCCAGGACCATGCCCCCCTAACCTTGTTCTTCCTTTCTCATTTAACTTCCACCCAAAGATCTTAAGTTATATCTCTCTCAATATAACGTGAAGCCCTGCATTTGAAGGAAACCACAACCCCATGCATATACCCCAAAACCATCTAACTCATAACAACCCCAAGAAAAGGTTAAAAACCTTCATCCCAATAATTTTCGGTCTACCTAAGGGAGAACCGTGATACTCACAAGGCACATAAAGGGATGCATGACATCACGGTCCCAACGGGTCACTGTTAAGTCCTTGGCAACTGTATCAGATCGTTATCAAGTAATATAAATGGGTAAGTCCAAGTATCGTTTCCCAAAGGACTCTTAGGCCTTAGTTTTCATGTAAACGAATCGCGTAAGACTTGAGAAAAGAATTAAGTTGGTGTTTGTATGTGATAAGCTGTCGTTGAAGCTATCAAATTAATACTACTTTTCAAGGCAACTTCAGTATTGCCTAGTAGTATTCAAGAAAGTAAATAGGGCTAAAGTAACTCTAAGTCGTCTCCCAACGAACACATAATTGCTTTCGAATATCTGAAACTTATGAATGTTATGCAATGCTTAAGAACAAAAGTGAGGATGTTTAAAGGTTGTTGTAAAACAAATAGAAAACTTAAAAACAATTATGAAGAAACAGGCTAATTCCACTACTTTTCCAAAATAGATTCATCATTGGTT
>NW_014542925.1:1014053-1039643 GCF_000741045.1 Vigna radiata var. radiata | reverse complement strand
TCTTCAAAATATCTTCTAAAATATCTAACGGATTTAAACTTGCCTAAAATTACATTTCAACCCTTTTTATTTTATTTACACATAAGTCCAAAATTTTCCTCTAATTGTAGTTTAGCCATCTCTTTCTTTTCAAAATTGCATAAGAGTCCTGAGTTGACCAGATTGGACCATCTTTGACCATTCAATTTCATGTTTTGCATGAATAAAATCTTAACTTCAGCTGCACAAATAAACATTAGAACATCCAAAATAATTTATGCAACTAAAAATCACATTTTAAGCATCTTTAATTCCCAAACCCAATAAATCCAATTGTCACAAATTCACTTTTATGCAACTAAAAATCACATTTTAAGCATCTTTAATTCCCAAACCCAATAAATCCAATTGTCACAAATTCACTTTAAATTAATCATTTAAGCACAAATAATTCATCAAAAATTTCAATTTTAAGACATAAATGTGGGCATAAATATGCACTCATCAGTATGCAAAGAACAAAAATAAACATGCAAATGCAATGATTCAATTGGCTTTGAAAAACTATGGATGAATGGTGTTGTTGGGGTTTACAATTTCATCTTATCCACTCTCATATATCTACTCTTCTTATTTACTTCACTTATTTATCCAATTGCCATGCAAACTATCTAATCTACCCTTAGCCCAATCCCTTGGTGAAAATGGCCTATTATTAATTACTGGCTTGCTATCCCTAGCCTCCCCTAGTAACCAATAATGCAATATGAATGGAAGCAAAATACAATTGATCGTCCTACCCCTATCCCTAGGTGGTATTAGCATAATCAAGGAATTTCTCATCAGTTCATGACATTATCGTATGTCCCTGTATCAATAAAGACAAAAAACTTTTACTGAATGAGTTAAACAATAAAAGCATTAAGAAAATATGAGGACCCAACAATTGATAAACAAGTATATTACAAACATATATCATGGTGAAACTTGATGAATATAATGAAAGAATGGAAAAGCAAACCCTAGATTTGATAAAAAGGAGCCTAAGCATCCAAGAAATCTCCCCTAAGGTTTGTGGAATAGCTCTGGATGTTTTTCTCTACCAAAAGAATCCCCTTTTGATTCGCACTAGGGCTATATATAAGCCCAAAAAGATAACAGAAAGGTTACAGAATCCAGCTAATAAAAATAGACAACCGCCTAGGCGCCTAAGTTCACCGCTCAGCGGTTTCCCTCTTGCCGCTTTGACCGCTCAGCGGTTAGTTTTGCGGCTGAGTGGTTTACCTCTAATCGCTCTGAGCGCTCAGCGGACCATTCTGGCGCTCAGCGGCTCACTTGACCCTTCTTTTCATCATTTTTCTCCTTCTTTCATGGGTCTAAGTCCACCTCACTTCACTTCCATCTTCAATTCACCTTAAAACCCTGCAAAACAATGTAAAACAAGCATAATATCTCTAAAACCAACTTTTGACTCTCATAAGACACAACTAAGTGTTTTACTTGATTCAAAGCTCATTCTAATCCATAAAGGGTGTGTTTTAATATCAAATTTAAGTATGAAAATAATGGTTTTTAGACCGTTATCACAATCCCAAACTTACAACTTTGCTTGTCCACAAGCAAACAAGACAAAACTTGGCTTTCCACTTCTTCATCAAATCATTCACACTTTTCAAAATTCCTTTTCCTCACAACAAGTTATTATACAATTCAGATTTCAGTGGAATCCTACAAAGATGCATGCATGCTTTCAATCAAATTTAGGTCTCATAATCAATCTTTTTCCAACAGATGTTTTGTTCATGAATGATCAATCAACTAAGCATAGATATAAAAGTGGATTTAAGAGTTCGCACCAAGCAAGTGTTTCACTCAATCTCTCAAGTGTTTAGGAGGTCACTCTACTCTCTACTGTTCACATGTCACATAAAACAACATTGCCATTCATCTAAAACAATCAAAATCTTCACATGCAAATGTCATCACAAGGACTTTTTCCAAGGCTTCTATTGTTGCTGGGCTATCAAGAAAATTGGTTTTCCTGGAATACAAAATCCTTGAGTTAAGAAAGTTTAAATCATCATTCAAAGTTCAAGCACACTCTCTTTTTAACCAATCTCATTCATTCCCAACTTCTTCCTTTTTACATTGAGTTCACTTTACATGCTTTTTCTCTTTTCTTCTTTTCTTTTTCTTTCTCATGCATTTTTCTTTTTCATCTTTTGAACTCAATGCTTTTTCTTTTGCCTTTTACTTTCCCCATACAACCGCAAACTTGAACCTTTTCAACACATACAATTATTTTCAACCCAACTCAAGGTAATTCAATTCAAACAAGGGTTTTCATATTGTTTAAGGCCAAGGTCCAAAAAGGATATATAATTTAAAATTCATTGGGTGAAAATTTGGCTAAGTAAGGGCTTCCCAAGCATGGCCTTGATCATATGACATACACATGCAATTAAATTAATTATCAAGATTAAGTCAATATCATTCATGATTCCCTGTGAACAGTGCACACAACACTAAAAACTCTGAAGCTCAATACCTCACACAATCATGCTTTCTCACTTCTCATTCATGAATCCTGCTTAGCATCAAAATCACAATCATGAATCACTTACTCATCTTTCCACATGATTAGTGAACCATCAACCTGGATATCAGCATTCGCACACTCAATCATCATCCACAATCAATCATCAGTAGTAAATAACCAATCATGCAATAAAATTGAACCATTATCTGAATCAGTGTACAAGCCAAGCATAGACACAAACATAAACTTAACCTATACTACTAATTCAAAGTACAAAGAAAAAGAAAAAGAAAAATCCCTGTCCAAATGTTGGCATCCATCAGTAAATACCCTCAGCGCATATCCTCATCTGAATCATACTCATCCTTCTCCTGGGCATCCTCAAAGTCTCCATCCTCCTGGTCATCATCCTGTCCACCTAAGGTTCCAGCTACTCTAGATCCACTACCTTGTGCTTGCCCTTGAGGCCAAGCCATCACACTATGGAACTCGTCAATAGTCCACCTGTGCACTGATGGCTGATCATAAAGTCCTACAATCATCTCGGCAATGGCCACCTACCCTCTGCAAAGGGACTTCATCCTTGCCTCCATCATGGACATGTACATGTCCCTCATCTGAAAAGGCTCAGGCTGCTGCGCCGGTGCATCTGCAAGCTCATCCTCCTGCTACGCTGCTACGCTCCTAGGATGTCTCCTAGGAACTGCTCGGGTGGCTCGTCCTCTCTATAGTACTGACGAAAATATGAGGCATCAATAGCCCTCCTCATCCTCTCGAAGGGTGGAATTGTAGTGTCCACTCCTGTCTGCTGGCATAAGTATGTAATTAGGGACGAATGTCCTAGTGGTGTCCTGCTGCTCACAATGTTGGCGCAACTCAGAATTTCACTAGTAATGATCTTACCAATGTTCACGTCCATCTGCCTCAACATACAATAGATGACCAGAATCTGATGCAAAGTGATGTCAGAAACATGAGAACATGGTTAAATGTTGGCATGAGTAAATGTCATCCAGTACTTGGCTAGGGGAGTCAAATCTGCCCTAAGGATGTTAACCGGTGCTCCATTAGGGTTTCTCTGAAAATGCCTCCCAGGGATGCACATCACTCTCTCAATATCTGCATAATCCTTGGCCTCCCCTAGTATAGCAGCATAACTGCACTGCTCTCTTGGCCACTTAGTCCCTAGGAAGGCGTTAATGGTGTCAGGATCATAACTAATCATATGCCCGTGCACATAGCTCATGTATCTCCCTACGGATACTCCTTCCCTAGGCAAGGCGTTGGCATAGAACTCTTTTACCAACTCAATACTGGCTGGCGCTGGATATGTCGTCAATCTCTCCCAGCCTCGCCTCTCAATCTCTAGACCAAACTCTAGAGCTAAGTCAGGGATGTACATGGCCTTCCTCTCCATCAGCAAACGCCTCTCCTGGACAGTAGCATAATGTTCTTCATGTTTCCTCGAAAGGAACCTAGAAGAATAGAATCTCCTAGGTCTCTCTGGTTTCTTCCTTTTGTTGCCCATTGTCACTCTTCTTGAGGTAGACATTCCTGCATTAAATCAAATACATCCAACAATATTCACAGATACATCATTAGAGGTTAGTATATCATCAATTTTATAACTCAGATAACTTATAATCCAATCCTTGAGGAAAAACAGGGCCCCTCAACATACAAACATCCAAAAATTTCAACATTTAGGCAAATCTACTGTAGACCGCCCAGGCGGTTTGCCTCAAGTCGCGCCACTGCTCAGCGCCAAAACAGACCGCTCATCGATGACAGCTAGGGTTTTTCAAAAACTTCTCCTAAATGGTCCTCTCCACTCTTTACTACTTTCAACAATCCAAACCAAAATCATGCAATTCAATCGGTTCAAACGGTTCCTAATTCATCAATTCACGCATAGAAATCAAAAGCCCCAATTTATCATGTTCCTAAGCATGTTCATCAACAAATCCCAAAATAGAAACCCTAAACATGAATTTGCATACTTACTTGAGTGGAGACTTTGAATGCTTGCAGAAAAATTTTTCAATTGATGATGAATGTCCTCTTCAATGCAAAACCCTCAACCAAAAACCCCAAACTTTGACAAAGCAATGGTAGAAAACTGAATTTTTGGTGAGTGAGTGATGAGAAAGTGAGGGAATCTCTCTAAAAAGCTCTTGAAAGTGAAAGGAGAGTGTTAGGGCTTAGGGAGACCACTCAGGCGGAATGCAAAGAAGGGTTTCAAAGTGAAGAACTTCAAAAACCGCTCAACTTTTAAGAAAAATCGAGACCCTCAACGCCGCAACCGCTCAGCGGTCTGCGGTATTTTTCACTTCTCCTTCTTTGCTTTCTTTTTAGTAGTCTTACCTTATAGCACTCAGTTTCAACCTTCAATTTTTCAATTATATGTCTTTCCCCTCTTAGATGCAACATGTAATACGCTTAACACAGGATTTAAAAACACAATGAACTGGGTTGCCTCCTAGGTAGCGCATGTTTAACGTCACGAGCCTGACCCAAACCTGCTTATCCTTCCAACACCCTTCAGTAGGTGTACTTACCTTGTATCCTTTAGTGGATACATAAGAGTTTTAGCATCCCTCAGTAGATGCTACCCAAAAAGTGTTCTAAAATCCAATAAATTACATGTCCAAAATCAAATAAACCTAGAACTACAAATGTTTTATACAAGGTGGGATTAAATATAATCAAGTCTTTCCATCCCGATTGGGATTTTCATCAACCCAACTCATCAGTTGCCTTCTATCCACTTTTCTTATGGCTCTTGTGAATGGTTTTCTAATTTCCAGCTTGCCATCTTCCCGGATCTTCATAACAAGCCACTTCCTATTCTTGAATCTCACTTGTGCTCCTATTGGAAGTGGTGTATATTCGGAGTGGATAGTGTCTCCTTTGTCAACCTCTTCATCGTTAGGTACCTGCAAAACATTACAACTGTTAGAATTGGTACCTGATGTGTTGTCCTCTTCATCTGACACAACTTCCCTTCTTAACTTTTTATGTTTGGCTCTCTTTTTAATTCTAACATTCTTCTCTTTAGATCTAGTATATAAGAGCACATTCTCTTTATCTCTCATCATGATTCTTGCATCATGGACACTGATAAACATCTTGAACGTTGCCATGAAAGGTCTTCCAAGAATTACTGGAATTCTTTCCTCATCTTCCATACCCATGATGATAAAATCAGCTAAGAATTCTAGCTGCTTCACCCATACAACCGCATTTTCCACCATACCAAATGGTGTTTTAACTGAACCACCCGCCACCTTCACAGTAAGATTATACGATTTTAATGTTAGCCCTCCAATTCTCTTAAAAAAAATGCATGGGCATCATGTTAATACTAGATCCAGAATCTATCATTGTTTCTCCTATATCAACATCATTAATCATACATGCCAAATTCAAGCAACCTGGATCTTTTGCTTTAGGTGGATAAGTCTTCGGAGGTTGAATCTCAAATTCCTACTCATCATCACCTTCATCTAAATCCATCATATCACCAAGATAAAATTTCATCCTTGCAGGAATCTATTTAATAACTGAAGGCACTATAGTCATATGGTTATAAATTTCTCTTTTTTGCCTGCTATGACAAACTCTTGCTTCCTCTTCTTCCTCCCCTTCATTGTTGTTGTTGCTTATCTCAATGACCTCTTTTTCCTCCTCTTCGGCACTGCTTTCAATCTCTACAACTTCCCTTTCAGCCCTTCTTTTATTCCTCTTCACCACAACTTTGCATTTCTCCTTAGGGTTAACATCAGTATTAGCCCTAAATTGGTTCTTCTCCGTGATTTCTACCCTTTTTTTACAGTTGTCCAATTTGCATCTCTAGTGATCTAAAAGTAGCTTGGTCACTTGAGCGTTGGACTCATAAACTTTCAAGAATTTATCAAATCCATCACTCATATCTTTGACAAACTCTGTCAGATGTGTAACCTGTTGCCACATAGTTGAAGGTTGTTGTTGCCTGAAGCCTCCTGTTTGCCCTAATGGGTTATTCTGTTGTTGAACAATACTTGGATGATTCTTCCAACGTTGGCTAGAATTGCCTTGGTTGAAACTCCCTTGCCTGTACTGGAATTGGTTCCCCATGTAGTTTGCTTCCTGCTGCGTCTCCTCAGGTATAGCACATTGACCATTGATATGGTCACCACCACAAAGATTGCATAGCTGCTGTGTTGGGGAGACATTGCGAATCTCCTTTGGAAGTTGTGAGAGGATCTTTGTCAATGTATCTAGCTTTTGGGTCAAAAGATTATTTTGAGCTAGCATTGCGTCATCTGCAGGTAAGTGCAAGACTCCTCTCTTTTGTATTGGTGTGCCCCTTTCACTATACGCTTCTTGTCCATTAGCTGCCATACTCTCTATCAAGTCATAGGCTTCGTCCTCAGTCTTCTGTTTGATATCACCTCCAACTGAGGCGTCCAACATCATCTTAGACTGCATGTTCAGAACACCAAGGTAAGTAATAACAATGGTTGTCTTGTCAAACCCGTGAACTGGTGTTTTCCTGAGTAGGCCTTTGAATCGCTCCCATGCTTGACTTAGAGTTTCTTCCATGCCTTGCTTGAATGATGAGATTTCCAGTCTTCCATGAGTAACTTTAGATTGTGGAAAATATTTGTTGACAAACTTTGTAGCCACAGTCTCCCATGTAGTAAACGTCCCTTCAGGGAAGGAATTAAGCCATGTCTTAGCATTGCCTCCCAATGAGAACGGGAACAAGCTAAGCCTTACTCTATCATCTGATACACCTGTCATCTTCACTGTATTGCATATTTCACTAAACGCTAGCAAATGGTCATAGGGATTTTCATTTGACAGGCCATGAAACTGGTTGCTTTGCACCAGGTGTATAAGTGCTGGATTCATCACCATGTTGGTTGTTTGATCCGTAGGCATGGCTATGCTATTAAAATGGAAAGGGCCAACCGCATTTGATTGGTCTGCAAGAGTGCGTCTTGGAGGAGTTCGTTCAGCCATCTCCTATATTCTTCAACTGGTGAAGGTGATAGTAATCTGTCAGGGGAAGGAAACAAATCCCTAGATGGGCGTCTGACTCTCCTTCTCCCCCTTGCCTCGCTTAAGCCTTCAAGAAGAGGTTGCGTATTTTTCTTGCTCCTAGTATGTCTGAGCTCCTACTGCATGCACAAGAAACACAAACCCTAGTAGCACATTTTTATATAAAAAAAATAAAAAGATAAAAAGATAAAATATATACAATCAAGTCAAACTTAATCAGTTTACACTACTAGATAAGTTCAACCACGAGTCCCTGGCAAGTGTACCAAATCGTTATCAAGTAATATAAATGGCTAAGTCCAAGTATCATTTCCCAAAGGACTCTTAGGTCTTACTTTTCATGTAAACGAATCGCGTAAGACTTGAGAAAAGAATTAAGCTAGTGCTTGTATGCAAAGAACAAAAATAAACATGCAAATGCAGTGATTCAATTGGCTTTGAAAAACTATGGATGAATGGTGTTGTTGGGGTTTAAAATTTCATCTTATCCACTCTTATATATCTACTTTTCTTATTTACTTCACTTATTTATCCAATTGCCATGCAAACTTTCTAATCTACCCTTAACCCAATCCCTTGGTGAAAAGAGCCTATTATTAATTACCAGTTTTTTATCCCTAGCCTCCCCTAGTAACCAATAATGCAATGTGAACGGAAGCAAAATACAATTACCCCTATCCCTAGGTGGTATTAGCATAATAAAGGAATTTCTCACCAGTTCATGACATTACCGTACGTCCCTGTATCAATAAAGACAAACAACTTTTACTGAATGAGTTAAACAATAAAAGCATTAAGCAAAGATGAGAACCCAACAATTGATAAAACAATATATGACAAGCATATGAAATAAATAAGAATTTGGATAAATGAAAGTTTCAAAAGATTACATTGTTCCCCAACAACAAAGGGTTTAGTTCACCATTGTCAGGGTGAAACTAGATTAATGTAATGAAAGAATGGAAAAGCAAACCCTAGATTTGTTAAAAAAAAAAGGAGCCTAAGCATCCAAGAAATCTCCTCCAAGGTGTGTGGAATAGCTCTGGACGTTTTTCTCTGCCAAAAGAATCCCCTTTTGATTCGCACTGGGGCTATATATAATCCACAAAGATAAAAGAAAGATTACAAAATCTAGCTAATAAAAACAGACAACCGCCCACGCGCCTAAGTTTACCGCTCAGCGGTTTCCCTCTTGCCGCTTTGACCGCTCAGTTTCCCTCTAATCGCTCTGAGCGCTCAGCGGACCATTCTGGCGCTCAGCAGCTCATTTGACCCTTCTTTTAATCATTTTCTCCTTCTTTCATGGGTCTAACACTACTACAAAATTGGTCATAGATAGCGCTCAATAGATAGCGTTTTTTTAAATAAGCGTTATCTATTATCTTAGGTATAGATAACGCTTAAGCGTTATCTATACCTAAGATAATAGATAACACTTTTTTAAAAAAACACTATCTATAAACATTTAATATTATTTTTCTAATTCATAATTTAAAAATAGACAAATAGATAGCACTTTTTTAAACATACGCTGTCTATGAGTGTTAAAAAAAGTTTTAAAATAAAATAATAAATAGATTTTTTTTAGAAAAGTTTTTTAAACAAATAGACAGATTTTGTTAAAAAAATTACTTTGGAAAATTTTAATAAACTTCAGTCAATTCAGGTTCCCTCTTTTCTCTCACTCCTTCATTGCTTTTCATCTGCGTGCCTAAAATCGTTTTCACATTCCCTATTTTTTCTCTTACTCCTTCGTTTTTCATCAGCGTGGCCTGAAAACGGTTCACGCATCTGTTCTTCTACATTCAGCGCCATTCATTCATTGTTCGCAAGCCTAGTGCACTAGTTTAGAACTGTACTAGGTTTAGATCCCGTTCGTGCACTGGTTTTAGGAGTCCTTTCCGTTCATAATAGCATCATTGCGGAGGCAAACCCTAAGGGAGAACCCAATGCTTTGTTCTTCTTTTGTTCTTTCCTTTTCCAATTGTTAATTTTAAACATGATTCAATTTTCATTTCTAATTTCGATTCTCACCTTTCCATTGTGCAGGTAACTGCGAGGTTACTGTCGAGGCCACTCGTTTCACCTGTAACTCCGACTCAAACACCGTCGTAATCTCGCTTCCCCGAACTGGAAAGGTCAAAGTGTCAGGTATTGCTAAAACATATGAAACGCAGACCGTTTGATTTTGTTTGATTTAATTAAAGGTTTTCACTTATGCTCCTTTAAGCTGCAGTTGATGAAAACCATGAGAACGCTTCTGAGGTTTCAGGGTGAGAAGAATATGAGCTTCATGGAGTTACTTTTAGGGTTCAAAAATTTAATTACGAATGGATCTAAAATAACTCTTCTTTCGGGTGATGGATAACTCGAATGTCTGAAAATAAATATATATCTCGTGTGCACCATGTTAGGTTACTATGACATGCATTGTATGACTGTCTTGGTTGATCATAATGATTTTGGAAAGAGCCGGGGATTTTATCCAATTGATTAATCATATAATAAACCATAGAAAAGTTGTTATATTCAATCTTGAAGATAAGGTAGTCTGGATTGTGTGTATGTTAATGGGTAATGCTAGTCAGGATAATTACATGTGATTGAGTGTCCATACATTTTTGTTAATAAACGGATGAATTATGATAACTGTTTTGAATTTGATATGTACTAGTGATAGGGAATAAAGAGTATACTTGGTTTGTGATTTCCTTCTTTGTTCATGAGATACTGTTAATAAAAGTCTGATGGTATACTAGTTTGGGTACTTCATCTGGTTGTTCAATAAAAAAGGATTAAGTATAAAAGGGGTAATTAAAAGTAGTAGGAGCCGTATGGAAAAAAAAAGGGTATATATATCTTGGGTTAAAATCATTCAATTGGGGAGTCTAAATGGAGAGGAGAGGATTTCTAAAACAATTTGAATTAGTTTTGTTCTCTGAAAGTATAGAAATGTCACAAAGGTATGCCACTAAGTAACTGAATTACAATCTGATATAGTATTTTTATGGTTAATTGGCTTTGTAATTCTTTATGACTGATAATTCTAGTGAGGATGTTTTAGTGGGGTATTGGTTATTAATAAGTATATGGACTGGAAATTTATGGTGGTTATTAAGTGCATTTTCTGGTTGGGTTATATGTATATATTAGTGTGACAAGTAGTAATTGGTGAAATATAGTCCCTGTATGTTTATTAGGGAAACATTGTTCTTATTTTATTTTATTCTTACATATTCATTTGTATTTGGGCTTAGCCCATATTTCTTCTTTTATAAATAGAGAACCCTATGTGTATATTTAACACAAGAGATTAATTCCAATATATAATTTTCACTATATTCAACATTGTATCAGAGCAGGTTTTCTGATCCTTTTCTACTTTGTCTTTGTTGCCGCCGGTAGCCGCCGCCATCGGCGCCCCCCCCCCTAAAAGTTTCTTTTTCAACCTATGCTTCAATGGGCAATCTCTAGTTTATGTCTCGCATCTGTCTGGTGTTGTTGTCTGCCAGTGTCTGGTGTTGTTGTCCGCCACTGCCCGTTGCCGCTCGCCACCAGCCGCCACTTGCCAATTGTCCACCGTCACCGGCCGTCTGCCTCCGCCGGCCACTGTCACGGCCGTCTGCATCCGCCGTCCACCATCACCAACCTTCCGTCGTCGCCGGCCACCTTCTCCGGCCACCGTCTCTGGCCGTCGTCTCCGCCACTTGTGCCACTGATGCACCAACACTCCTCTATTGCTTCCGCTATCTTCTTCTCTATTCTGGAAGGTCTTCAAGGACAGTCAGTGGTTAACACCAAGAAATTTCAACACTAAAATTATGGGTTGAAACAATTTCATCAACCCTTTGTCAGATCTGTCAGATTTGTTTTTTGGGTGCTTTGATGAATAAGAGTTCATTATGATCTTCCACTTTCACGGTCTGTCATCGGCGTGCCGTCATTTCCATCGTTCATCATGAGGGGGAGTATGTTTCTAGCCAGGTTTTAGGCTTTCAGACTCCACTAGTCAATGATGGCAGTCCTTGTAGTTTTATAGCCACTATAGGCCCCATCATGATGGCAGTCCCTGTATACAGGCCCCATCAGTCAGTGATGGCAGTCCCTGTATACAGGCCCCATCAGTCAGTGATGGCAGTCCCTGTATACAGGCCCCATCAGTCAGTGATGGCAGTCCCTGTAGTTTTGTCGCTTTTAGCCACTACAGTCCCCATCAGTCAGTGATGGCAGTCCTCGTATACAGGCCCCATCAGGCAGTGATGGCAGTCCCTGTAGTTTTGTCGCTTTTAGCCACTACAGGCCCCATTAATCAGTGATGGTAGTCCCTGTATACAGGCCCCATCAGTCAGTGATGGCATTCCCTGTAGTTTTGTCGCTTTTAGTCACTACAGGCCCCATCAGTCAGTGATGGCAATCCTTGTAGTTTTGATGCAAGCCCCATCCTTACTTGATGGCAATCTAATCCCTGGAGTTTGTCATTGTTCTCCTTTGTCAAAGTCATCCCACTTGAAGTTTCATGGTGCTATTTGAAGTTTCGCAGTTTCTACTGCTGTTAGTTGTTCGTCGACATGTGATTGTGCATCTATTTGTTGCACACTCTTGAAGACTGATCATATATTTCAAAATGAGTTTATTTATTCCAAGCTTGGTCCATACAATCTATATGCTCCAGCTTGAGGGGGAGTGTTAGAGATATTATATTTAGTTTATATTGTGTTTATGTTAATTAGGGAAATATAGTCCCTATATGTTTATTAGGGAAACATTGATAGGTTCTTTAATCAAGAACCATCCTCCTCTACTTCTTTCAAAATATCGTGGTAGTCATGCCAATAAGGCCTGGATATCATTTGCAACTTCAGCTCCTCCGAATCTCCTTCTCCCTTCCTAGATAACGCATCTGCCACCTTATTTGTACTTCCCGATTTGTACACTATGTCAAACTCATAGCCCAACAATTTTGCTATCCAATTTTGCTGGCTATTGGTAGTAATTCGTTGTTCCAACAGATATCGAAGACTGCGTTGATCGGTATATACCACAAACTTCCTCCCCAACAGATATAGCCTACAGTGCTGGATGGCCATCACCAACGCCATTAATTCCTTCTCATAGATGCATTTGCTCAAAGCTTTCTCAGACAGGGCCCTGCTAAAGAAAGCAATAGGCTTCCTATTGTGCATCAAAACAGCACCCACCCCTCTCCCCGAAGCATCGCATTCTAGGTGGAACTCCTGGGTAAAATCAGGCAAGGCTAGCACGGGTGCTGATGTGATGGCTGACTTCAATGCTGCCATGGCTTCTCCGGCCTTCTCCGTCCATTCAAATCTCCCCTTCTTTAACAACTCAGTTAAGGACCGGGCCAGCTCCCCATACCTCCGTACAAACCTTCTATAATAACCGGTCAAACCCAGAAATCCTCGCAGGGCCATCAAGTTCTTCGGTTCGCCCCATTCCACCACTGCTTTGATTTTATCATAATCCATTTCCACCCCCTGCTCTGAAATTTGATGGCCGAGATAGTGCACCCTCTTCTTTCCAAACTCACATTTTTTTGGATTTGCAACCCACTCTTGTTGTTGCAGTAGCTGCAACACCATCTTCAAATGTTTCATATGGTCTTCCCAAGTCGGGCTATAGACAAGGATATCGTCGAAGAAGACGAGCACCCACTTCCTCAAAAATGCTGCCATCAATTCGTTCATCACATGCTAGAAGGTTGCCAGGGCGTTTGTGAGCCCAAATGGCATCACCAAAAATTCAAAGTGGCCTTGATGGGTCCTGAAGGCAGTTTTCGAAATATCTGCAGTACCCATCCTTATCTGATGATAGCCTGCCTTCAGATCCAGTTTGGAAAAATACCTCGCACCTTTGAGTTCATCCAGCAACTCCTCAATGATGGGTATCGGAAACTTATCCGGAACCGTGGCTTTGTTTAAAGCCCGATAATCTACACAAAATCTCCAGCTCCAGTCCTTCTTCTTCACCAAAATTACGGGACTTGAGTAAGGGCTCTGGCTGGGTCGAATAATACCCGCTTTTAACATATTTGCAACTTGTTTTTCAATCTCTTCTTTCATCAGATACGGATATCTATATGGCCGGACATTTATAGGATTTGTCCCTTCTTTCAGCAATATCCGATGGTCCATAGAACGTTGTGGTGGCAGCCCCTCTCTCTCCCGGAACACGCGTCCGTGTGCATGCAAGACAGCTCTCAACTCCACTTGCTGGGTTTCTGTCAAATCACTTGCCACCTCACCCTTAGTTTTCTGCTCCACTCCACCTAACTCCCACACGAAAGCCCATGAGTCACCGTCTGCTATCCTCCACAATTCTCTCGGTTCCACCAGCTGTCTTGATAGGGTTGGGTCTCCTCGGATAATAATCTTCTCGCCCCTCACAAAAAATTTCATCGCCATCTCCCCCCAGTTTATCGTCACTTCTCCCAGTTTGGCAAGCCTTAATCTGACACTCTCACACTTCCCCCGTGTTACCTTCTTATGCCCATCACCGATACTAACCGTATACGACGGCGTATCCACCACCGACAGCTTTAATTCCTCAACCACCCTCCGGCTAATGAAGTTATGACTAGCTCTGCTATCAATGAGGACCACCACGCGTTTTTCTCCGATCAACCCTATCAACTTCATCGTTTTCGGTGGCGTCAACTCCTCCGCAGAGTACGCCGACAACTCCATGGGTTTCGTCTCCTCACCAACCTTTTCCTCTGATTCCCCTATCTCGTTCTCTGGCAGCAGTAACACCCTCAAACTCTTTTCCGGACACCGATGACCAGGAGCGAAAGGACCCCCACATTGGAAGCATCTCCCCTCGGCCCTCCTTCTCAAGTACTCGGGTATGGTAAGTTCCTTACCATTCTTCCTCCACCATCGCCTCCCGCCGTAGCGACACCCCTTGCATTGGTATTTCCGGTCATCGTCGACCCCTCTCGATGGGTTGCTCCTCCCCCTTCTGTTCCACTGGGTTGGTTTACGGAGTTGCGATCTCCGTCCCCCCGAACAATCGCCGATGTCGCTCGTACGTTCGTCGGGTTCACCCTTCCACCGTTCTAGACTCCTCCTCATGCCCGATTCATCGCCTCCTCCACATCTCTCGCCACCCTCACCGCGATCATAAAATCTTGGGGATCTTGGATTCGCACCTGCCCCTTTATCTCCTCATGTAACCCAGCTAGAAAGAATCCCAGTATCAACTCCTTCATCAGCCCCTGGGTCTGTCCCAATAACCTCTCAAAACCGCGGACATACTCTTCCACCGAGCCTTCTTGTCGCAACGTGGCCAGCTGTTCGTAAACAGTTCCCCTAAACCCACCTCCAAAGCGATTAATCAATCCGGCCTTCAGACCCATCCAAGAACGGTACTTGGTCTTCTCCCTCCAATACTTGAACCAGTAACTGGCACTCCCCTCCATGCTAATGTAAGTCAATTCCACCTTGTCCTCCTCCGCCACTTTCTGTATATCAAAGGACCGTTCAGCCCGATTAATCCAACTGTGTGGTTCTGCTCCCTCGAACGACGGTAATTCAACCTTTTTCCTCCAATTTTGGGGAATTCCCCCATTATCGTGCCTTTCTTGACTATCGTTCACCGAATTGCTACTTCCTTCAGAGCTTCCTCCTTGATTATGGTTACCTCCATTATTGTTCCCTACGTTCATCCCTCTCATCAATTGTTGTAGATCATGCCTTATCGCCGCTGTCTCGTCCTTGATTCCCTCTACAGTCATCTCCAAATTGTTCACTCTTCCCTCCATTTGATTTTCCATCGCTGATTCCTCTCTTCTTTGGATCCGACAGGTCGGACCAAATGATAGGTTCTTTAATCAAGAACCTAATAGAAAAACACTTCTCTTTAACCAACACACCACACAAGAGAACTGAAACACTTCTTTATTCACAGAATCAATCAAGATACAATGTATGAGAGTCTAACCTCCCCCTGATCAGGACAACTAGTTCCTGTCAAACAATGGTATTTACTTTGCTAACCCCCCAACTGCTAACAATACATTCCTTATATACAATTCCCCCAACAACCCATTCTAACTGCCAGAGCAGTTAAGCTAAACCGGTCTGTGTACAGGTTCTCCTCCTAGTATATACTAGTAAGGGTCTAACAAACATTGTTCTTATTTTATTTTATTCTTACATATTCATTTGTATTTGGGCTTAGCCCATATTTCTTCTATTATAAATAGAGAACCCTATGTGTATATTTAACACAAGGGATTAATTCCAATATATAATTTTTACTAGAGAAACATGAATGCAATGGTTTCAATTCCCAGGTATTAGATCCTTTGAGGTAAATGATCAATGGTGCACCTTTGGAGGATGCACGCCATCTTGCTCAACGGCATAGTCGAATGAGACAAGAAGCAGAGGCACAGGTAAGTCAAAGTTTACAATGAATTAACAATGTCTTCTCTTGAATCAACCAATAACTTAATTATGATTTAAATTCTAAATCTTATTGAAGTATGGAAACAAGTCCAGGATGTTAATTTAATTAAGATTGGAATTTTGCGTTTCCACTAGTTTTGATAGTGTAGAATTAAAGAAGTTAAAACATGTCCGGCCATTTACATGCAAAGGTAGTGGGTTTTCTTGTCCTTTCCAATTCGGAAAATTGACAGCACTTAGTGTAACCTCATATTTTCTTTTTAAGCTGATTTGGACAGCGTGTATATCAGCTCACGATGTTAGCAAAATTTGAATTCTTTGAACCATGGTATCCTTATTAAAATATATTAGTTGGATTTGGTACTATATGTATTTGGATCTTATTTTCTTGATGGTTCAACTAGTGGCTAAAGTTCATAATGTAGCTTTTAGATGTTATGAATCACAAATAATAATGTATTTATGTTATTTTGTTTTATTGTATAGTTGCTTTTTTCTTATCGGGAGGAGGGGTTTTATGTGGTTGTAATATATTCTAATCATACATTTTTCTTTTTTTTGCATTATTTTTCTAGTTGCAGATATCAATAATATCGGGACAGTCAAATAATTAAAGTTAGGGAAAATTGGTGTTTACATGTAATTAGTACATGCTTATAGGTTATGTTATGCTAATATATATTCTTATAAGTACTGATAGGATATATATATATATATATATATATATATATATATATATATATATATATATATATATATATATATATATATATATATATATTATGGTTGTATATATTATCTTGTAAAGCAATGTCATGTCACACGTATTAGATGATTTAAAGATTATATTTTGAAATATTATTGTACCAATAGTTTTTATTCATATTAATAAAAATTCCTTTTGAGAACTTTGTCATATTTTTCTTAATATTTTATATTTTTTTTTGTATATATTAGAACCATTAGATGACATGTGTTGTACATAATAAAACCAATTTATATTTCCTTTTGAAAAATATTATATATTTTTTGAAATATTTTATTCTAAAATTAATTATTATTTTTTTAAAAAAATTTAGACCAATAGATAGCGCTTATTTAAAATTGTCACTCAATAATAGATAAAAGCAGGTGGCTGACAATAGATAGCGCACAAATAAAAAACGTTATCTATGATAAAAAAAAAGTGCTATCTATACACTTTTTTTTTTTGTAGTGTAAGTCCACCTTATTTCACTTCCATCATCAATACACCTTAAAACCCTGCAAAACAATGTAAAACAAGTATAATATCACTAAAACCAACTTTTGACTCTCACAAGACACAACTAAGTGTTTTACTTGATTTAAAGCTCATTCTAAGCCATAAAGGATGTATTTTAATATCAAATTTAAGTATGAAAATAACAGTTTTTAAGTCGTTATCAGGAAATACATAAAGACACAACATGTATATGTATATATATCTTCACCAAACTATCCAAAAACATAAGCAAAGGATATGATTATTAACACACCCAAAACCATAATGTGAAGAACTATTCTCCACCCACGAAAGACACCAACATGCATTCAATGATCACCCAAATATCATACGCTTCTCCTCAAAGTAAAAGCAGTCATACAACCTCATTACACATGATAGAATCAAGTTACTCCCCTTAACTTGCTTTCTAGCATGTTGTTAAGGCTTCTATACGTTACAAACCCGCTAGAGAGAACTCCTCTACAGATGCACAAGGATGGAGCAATGAAGGCTAATATTGTTGCCTCACAACCCTCATGGTCATCACGTAAGGCAAGGGTCTCCTCATTCTTCCACCGAAACTCTAGGTTAAAGCAAGGTAGGCTAGGGTTCTTTTCTCTCACTCACACACGGCTCCAGTGGATGTATTCCTTAGGTTTTACCTTAATCACACTTAAATATCCCTATCAAATATCACTTTCTCCTTCCTAGCATTATTTATTTATTTATTTTAAAACCTAAGGCCCAAATCCTTATTACGTAAAAAAAAAACGACCCATTCCTTTAGGCCACCCCTCTGTCAATTAAATCTTTGCCCATAAATAAAAGTCCACACCCCTTTTATATTAAAAGAGAAAGAAGAGAGGTGAAACGTCTGCCATTCAAGCAATAAAATAACAAAAAGAAATAGATACCTCTGCCAAAGCACTGCCCTCCCTCACACCTATATTAATTACGACCCATTACCAAAGCTTAAAATAATTAAAGGCTAACCCAAAAGCTTTTTCTCAATAAGTTGGAGAAATCCGAACACGAAAGGCACCATAAGATTTCAATCAACACAAACTCATCTATCACAAGACCAATTCAAATTGCTGGAGTAATAACACAACCAAAAATATATGAATATTACCTTAGGCATTTTAAAATTTTATAATAAAAAAATTACTAACTAATTATTATACAACTCATAAATACTTTTATCACCCAAGAATAAACCATAACTAAATATCTCTTTTTTGAAAATATTAAAATAAAAATAAAAGTTATTTTTATTTTATCCGGGTTTTACAAAGTCATTCATACTTTTCAAATTAATAGCAAATCATTCAACAAAAACTCCAGAGTTCAAAACCTCACATATGCTAATTTCAAGTTCCAATACATATCACAATCACAATCACAATCACAATCATATCATCATGCATTTGTTCACACATATTGTGAATCACCACCTGTATATAACATCTCATATATCATCTCAACATCAATCAATATAAAAGCATCATCAAGCACACTCATCAAATCATCATCAACCTATTCTATAAGATATAAGTTTTAAACCAAGTACGTCAACACCTATTCTAAAAACAGAAGCAAATAAAGCATAAATTAAAAAGATAGGTTTAGAAAATTGGGTTGCCTCCCAGGCAGTGCTTTTTTAACGTCACGAGCCTGACCCAATAATCCTCCAGCATCCTTCAGTAGATACCTATCTTTCTCATTAGCACCCATTAGTAGATGCTAATCTTTCTCATCTTCGTCAGCATTCATCAGCAAATGTTGTCAATGACACCCATCAATAGATGCCTAATCACATAACATCCCTCAGTAGATGCTTAATCATATAACATCATTCAGAAGATGTTATTATTCATATTTTTATCATGGCAACATCCATCAGTAGATGTTGTAGCAGCATCCATCAATAGATGCTTTCATTCATCATCTTCATCATAACAACATGCATAAGTAAATGTCGTTATCTGAGTCCTCCTAGCATCCATCAGTAAACACTATCATCACTGCCATCAGAAGCAGCATATAACCTAAAAAAAAACTCAAACACACAAAGAAATATCAAATCCAAACCACACAAATAATCAATTAAAAAGAAAAAAAATCAGAAACTGGGTTGCCTCCCAGCAAGCACTCTTTTAACGTCATTAGCTTGACCCAGTAAAGCTCAAGTTCCATCTTCAGGGTTGGTGTTTCTCTTTCCTGGATATTCTTTTCTTTTCTTCTTTTTGCTGAATCTCTTTAGGAATTTGATAAAACCAAGAACTTGTTTCCATGTCTCAATCATAGGAACTTTAATCTCCAATTTCTTGCAGATTTCCATAAAACACTTAAATTCCTTTTCATTCCTATGATACTTCTTTGGTTGAGGAAGGGAGTTTTCATATGATCTTTTCTTTTTTCCTCTCGTCCTCTTTTTCTCACTTTTCTTCTCCCTCAATTTTCTCTTTTTGTTTTCTCTTACTTTCTTCTTTATTTTCACACATATTCTCTTTTTTTTTTTCTCAACCACTTATTTTTCTTTCTCCTCATCTTTATCTTTCTCACTCAACTTTTTTGTTTCTTTTTCCTCTATCTTTTCCTCATCTCTCTATATCTTTTCCTCATTAATAACCTTGTCACTTCCAGTGATAGTGGCTTGACATTCCTCCCTAGAGTTAACTTCAATATCAACTCTAGAATTTTCCAGTTTCTCAATTATGTGACTAATCTGCATCTCCATCCTTTTAAATGCTGCTTCAGTGCTTTTCTGAAAGGAGATGATATTTTGCATAGATTGTTGACTTCCTCCAACTTTGCCATTGATAGAGAATGTTGTTGCTGCCATTGTAGTTGTTGTAACTCCTCAAATTGTTCAGCAACTTGCCCAAATTGACTTTGATACATGCTTGAGTGAGGTTCCCACCAGTGGTTGAAATCATCTTGGAAGAATTAAGGGTCCATATAATTAAATTCTTGTCTAAATTGCATCCTGCAAACATTAGGCATAAAACCTTAGAAAACATTTATTAGAATAAAAAAAAATAAACAGAAAAAATCAAGTCAAATTTAATCAATAATCACACTACTAGAATAGTTAAACCACGAGTCCCTAAAGACGACACCAAAAACTTGTTAAGACTCCGATAAGTGTACCGAATATCGTATCAAGTAATATAAACGGTAAGACCGAGTACTGTTTCCCTAGAGACTCATTGGCCTAAACTTTAATGTGATTTGTTGATTATTTAAGACTTATGAAATGAAAATTGGCGTTTTAGAATGCAAAAACAAAAATAAACATGTATGCAAAGGTTGATCAATTGACCAAGAAATTACGCAGTTGAATGATATGAATGAATTATGTTGTTGGGGTTTCCGACTTTATCCTAATCCACTCTCATATATTTAAGAATTCTACTTTTTCATTAATGTCAATGTCACTTTCTAATTTACTCTAAATCCGATGTCTCAGTGAAGAGAGTCTACTCCTAATTACTAGTTTACAATGTCTTGTCTCCCTAGCAAATGATTATGCATTACATTTGCAGAGAAGCTTAAGGCAATCGGTCCTCCTACCCCTATGTATAGTTAATATTGCTCCCGAGAGAATTCCCCCATGTCTAGACTTACCCATATGTGTCCATATAGATAAAATCAAAGATCATGCTATTGAATGAGTTAAACAAAGCATGCATGGAGAATAGAGGAAAAACTCTAACAATTAATGAAATAATCATTAAGTATAAATCATGAGTGCAAGAAAGTTTCTAAGTCAAAAAGGGTGCATTAAGTATAAAAATTAAGTATAAAAATAACGGTTTTTTAACTGTTATCACACGTAGTTTAGATATAGGATATTTTCAGATGGGCTGCGCATTGTAGAAATGTTCTGATTTACTCATAGATTTAGGTTTGGATTATGTTATTGGCTTGCACGAGTAGTAGTAGTTTTCTTAGTTTAGTTTCTTTAACAATTTCATAATATTGTACATGTTATTCTAATTTTGTCCAGATTTGTCAATTTTGCATTAGCATTACATTTTAGTTCATTTTAACTACATAGATACAAATTAGTCATTCAATCTAGTTTAGGAATTGTGTTCTTACAATTCTGCGTTATCATTCATGTTTTTACATTACGTGCATCATTATAGTAGGTATTGTGCATCCCTTTAGAATTAATTAGAATCATTCATTTGCATTTGTATTCCGTTTCTTTTATTTTTTTATTTTCTCTCCCCACTTAGTAAATAAAATTAGGACTTAATTCTACAATTCTAGCTTAATAAGTACCAAGTCATTGGATTATACCCTAGGTTGCCCCTATGTCTTTGTCTTTACTTTTTTCTTCTTGGTATGATTTCTTGAAATACTATGATTCTAAATTGCTTGATCTTCAAAAGATCATGAAAGGTTTTGCAGGAAACATTGCTTTTGAACTTACTATTGGAGTCACTACTCAATGAAGAATGAAATCGACTTGAACAATGGATTAATCGACTATCACTTACAGAGGTTATAAATTGTATTTATTGGAATTTGATTATTCTATTGTTTGATCATTTTATATTGTTTATCTTCAATATATCTTTGTTTCTATTTGATTGACATATACTGTGAGATTGTTGATGATTGTATTTATGCTTGATTGATGTAAGACCTAGATAAAATAAAAATACTTTTTATTTTATTTTTATATTTTCTAATATTATGGAATCCTTATGGGTGTGTTATTGGGTGTTGAAGTGTTAAGGAGATCAATAAGAAATTAACTAATATTAATTTGTATTTAATTTTCGAAAACTACTCATAATAGAATTAAATATAGGTCTTGGTATTATTGTTAAAACGAAATAAATATATGTGAACCCCTTATGCAATGTTATTTGTATGTGTTCGAACCTTACTTATACACTCCATAACTTCCTTTTATTTTCATTGTTTTGATTGGTGGTGGATGAACGCACCCTGGTTGTGCATGTGGAAAGAGAAAACGGATGCAAGGGGTTATTCAATGGATAATGATATTTTAATAATTCTTTTTTAACAACTTTTTAACAATAGGTCATGTGTCAACATTTTATTGGTCTGTTTGAATTTATTCTAAAAAAATATTTGAAACGGACCAATTACAAACTGCCACGTATGCGTTGTCAAAAAGTTGTCAAAAAATTGTTATTAAAGAAACTTTTTTTTCTTATTCAATATTTACGTCCTGACGGGCAAGAGGGAAAAGAATTTTCCTTCTTTCAATTACTTTTATTGTGGGCCCCAGGGAGGGAGAAATTGGCCAATAAGACATGTTGGTGTATTAATCTGAGGCATGGGTTTTGTATTAATCTGATATTCTAACAACGGGAATTTGACAACGCGGTTGACAACGCCACGTGTCATTTTCTAATTAGTTGCATTTGAATTTTTTCTTAATAAGAAAATCTGGTTTGGATGGGTTCATTTAGAGTTTCCGAAACTGCCCCTGGTTCATTTTTTCACTCCATCCTCTGTACAGAAGAGTTGCTTCTCACTCCTAGGATTTCATTTTGAAATTTTTGTTCTCTCTGCTTCGCACACTCTCTTCTCCCTCTTCCATTTTTAGGGTTTTGATTTTGATAGAGTGTTTGTGTGTTTGTTTTGTTCACTTGCTGCCCTTGTGAGTTGGTCTGGAGTTCGTTTATCTATGGAGTTCATGGTCTGCTTTAACCGGTCTCCGTGGAAGGTTTGTTTGAAGTTTGTGGTTCTTTCTTCATTTTTCTGTGCAATGGCTTCGATCCCTGACATTGGTTCTTCGAACAAGGTCTGTATTTCATTCGTTTGACGTATTGGTTGTGTCTTCTGTTGGTTATTTTGAAGCTTTGTCGTCGTGGGTTGTGGCTTTTTTTCGCAAGTGAGTTGGTCTGGAGTTCGTTTCTCTGTGGAGTTCGTGGTCTAATTTAACCGGTCTCCGTGGAAGGTTTGTTTGAAGTTTGTGGTTCTTTCTTCGTTTTTCTTTGCAGTGGCTTCGACCCCTCACTTGTTCTTGTTGTCCTTTCAGATATTGAGTGAGAACATCATTGGAGGGTTGTCTTTGTTTTCACCACCTGTGAGGGCCATGGTTCCCATGCTCTACACAATCAGGAGGATCTTTGTGGATATTGATTGGATTCATGATGTGTGGCTCAACAAGACTTTGTCTGTAAATGCCATGTTTCAGGTATTTTCTTGCACATAAATTATGATAACTATCCTATAACTTGGGTAGATTTTAAAATATGAAGGAAATGATTAAAATCACAATGGAATGAAATATGATTTTCATCAGAAATGCTCTAGATGACTTTAAAAATCATTGCCAAAAGTTATCGATCTTCCTACACATCTGGTGATTTATGATTGGAAATTTTAGACTGGTAGTTCATTTTGATTAAAATCTACAATTTTTTTCATGAGGGTTAAAGCTTAAAATGCTCATATAGAGATTACAACTTAAATGAGTTAAACTAAAGAGTTGTGTATGAGAGCAACAGGCATTCCTTTTAGAGTTATTAACTTTTTTTGACAATTTATACAGATAATTACTTCAAATTATGGTATGCATAATAACCATATAGAGCCAGTTACTAAAAAATTAACTAACCACTTTCTAAAACCAGTCCAATTAGTTTAGAACAGAACCAGCACTAGTGAAAAATAGGCCTTACACAGCACACATTATGCCACGGTTCACCAGAAACCGCGGCATAATGGTGCGCGGTGGCAGTTTTGTAAATAAATCTAACTTATATGCCGCGGTTAAGTGGGGAACCACGGCATATACCCCAGTCAACTATCCTCTTTGAATCCACGTCAGCTAAAAAAAATTAATAACAGGGGAATAGGCCGCGGTTGGTCAGAGAACCGCGGCATATTCCCCCTGTAACCTCCTGACATGTCCCATCAGTAAGCCCCTGTAATAAATTGGCAGGGGAATATGCCGCGGTTCTCTGACCAACCGCGGCATATTCCCCTGTCAATTTATTGCAGGGGCTGACTGATGGGGAATGTCAGCAGGTAGTAGGGGGAATATGTCGCGGTTCTCTAACCAACCACGGCCTATTCCCCCTACTACCTGCTGACATTCCCCAAAAGGCAGTTGGGAGGCAGTTGGGGGATTCTGAACGTTGGGGAATAGGCCGCGGTTGGTCAGAGAACCGCGGCCTATTCCCTGATCTGAGTAAATTTTAAAAATTTTAGAGAATAGGCCGTGGTTGGGCGCTGAACCGTGGCATATAAGTTAAAAAAATTTCAAAAATGCCATTAAGTATTATTTTTTTTAAATGAATAGGCCGCGGTTAAGTGTAGAACCGCGACATATTCCCCATTTATGCCGCGGGTCAGTGTAGAACCGCGGTAGATGCTCTTCTGATGGTTAAAAAAAAACTTTGAACAATTTTCCTACTCACGCGATTAGTTTCAGATAACGAAAGCATCCTCTCCGCGCCGTCTCCGTCGTGCCGCCTCTCTGTTGCGAGCTTTCCTCCATTGACGCCAGCCATCCTCTCACGCGAGCTTTCCTCCATTACGCCAGCTATACTCTCTAACGCTAGCCATCTTCTCGCGCACCCGTGCTTCTCCGTCGCACCTCCGCCGCGACTCTTCTTCTCCGCCGTGCCAACCAGGTTTGATATCAATATTTGTTTTATTCGATTGATTTTTCCGTTTTGCTTAACCTGATTGAATGGTGGATGAAATGTTCTTGCAATTGATTTCTGGTTTTATGCGATTCCTTTTGATTTATGCGATTACATTTCAATAGCAATTCATGGGTGTGATGTTGTGCATGTTGAGTTTGGTTGGGTTGCCCCCAAAAGTTCCCTACAACGCCCAAAAATAATATAAGATGAATGGAAAAAGTTTATGGGTTTTTACAAAATATATTAATTGTGACTAAATTTCTTTTGAGATAAAAAGTTTTGATGGTAAAAAATATCATTTATTCTATATTTTTAGTTTGGAATAATACTTTATAATAGGAATTAAAAAGTAATAATAATAACATGTTTATATTTAAAATTTTACAAATAATGAATCTTTTAAAATTTTAAAATTTTCAAAAATAAAGAATTGATCATTTGAATGCTTATTATTAATTGTATGATTGTATGATTGTATGATTGAATTGAATGTATGATTAAATTGATAATTTTATATAAAACAATTGTATAATTGTAATTTTGTAAAATTTAGGAATGGATCGAAATTGGATTAATTTACCACGTATTAGTGCTGAGTACGAGAGAGGTGTAGAGGAATTTATACAATTTGCGCAACGTAATGAGGGGAGAAGTGACGATGAAGTGAAGTTTAGATGTCCTTGTGTGAACTGTTTGAATGGG
>NW_014542925.1:1008734-1011101 GCF_000741045.1 Vigna radiata var. radiata | reverse complement strand
CAAAGATCCTGCGTATGACCATTGGTATGTTGCTCTTGAAGGCAAAAAACAGATTGAAGTTAACAAAGACAATTTGATTAATATTCATGTTGCTGACAACCATCCATATCAAACTACAACAAATTTGGATGACCAATCTCTAGTTGACGATGATGTACATGCAATTCGGTCAGATCATGATGAGNGAATATACATATGATGAATCCATATCTTTATGTATGAATTTTCAATTTCTGTATAAGTATTTTATTAATATCACATTAGTTTTGCTTTTATACATTTCTATGATTACTATTACATGTTTTGTTAAATTATATGATATTACATAAGTCTTTTATTAATATTTGATGTTGTTATTTATTTTGATAGATATATGGCTGATCATCCACATTCTTCCGGAGATGAGGCTCCCCCTACCAGATTCACTAGAGGACCCACTAGGATGAAACAACTATTGATGCGGAAAAATAGTGGTGAAAGAACTCCGGTGAATGTGAATGTCATCACGGGTGTGGCAACTGGCCGTTATGTAGATGACTTTCGATCATACCTTGGAGTGGTGGCACGTGATAAGATTAGCATTCTCATTCCATCATTTGATCATGTGTCCGAGGTTGATCAGAACATTATATGGAACGATATATTGGTAAGTTAGTTCATATCATTTGAATTAAAATTTGTTTATATTGATAATTTTGTACTGGTACAACTTTATTGTGTTTATTTCAGCTGACATTTGACATTCCAAATGTCACAACACTTAGAAATAAGTGTTTGTCAACTGTTGCTGAAAATTTCAGAAACTTTAAAAGCAAGTTGACATCAAGATACATCTATGGAAAGCATAAACATAAGACTCCATGTTCTTTATATAAGTCCATTGATGAGGAGACTTGACGACTTTTTAAAGAGAGTCGGATGTCAGAGGAATGACAGGTTAGTATAGTTGATATTATTCAATTCCTCATTAACAAATATATATCATATAAACTAATTAATTAATGTGTATGTGACAGGCAATTAGAAGCAAAGCACAAGAAACAAGTGCTCAAAACAAAAACCCCCACCTATTATNTCGTGGTGGGTATAGGAAGCTTGAGGAGAAAATCCTCAAGCAAAAGGCAGATGCTATACCACCATCTCAAGGTGGTAGCCCTCCTCAGCCTCCTTCTCCACCGTCTANACATGAGAAATGGAAGTTGGCTCGTATGCGACCATCGGGCACCTACTCTTCCGACACTGCACGAGAGATTTCTGAAAGAATTGTAAGTTATCATTGTTCCTAAAATAATAAGCATTGTCATCATACATACTACATTAAACTATTTAAAGAATAATGGTGTTTTGTAATGTTACAGGACGCCTTGGTTGAGCAGAGCTCCCAAGGCCAATTCACNCCAGAGGGTCGCCAGGATATTCTTGCTGCTGCGATTGGACGACCTGAGCACCCTGGACGTGTACGTGCTGCAGGTTCTGGAGTAGGAATTAAAGATTATTTTGGGAGCTCTTCTCGTCAGCCTTCATATTCATACAGCAATACACAAAGGATGATAGAAGAGATCACAAAAAAGGTCCGAGAAGACCTTAGAAAGGAGATCAGGGCCGAGGTGAGGGCTGAATTCAACGTCATGCTCCAGCAACAGTTTCAGAGCATGCGCTCGGTGCCATCTCCTATACAGGAACATGTTATCCCTCCCCCTCCCACAGGTAAACTTAATAAACATTTATGTGCAATTATTTCTATCTTTTGTATTATCTAACATTTACTCTGACAGGGAGAAGCGGGAAAGGAAGTTGTTCCGCAGCAGCCATCCCAAAGGATGACATGGATGATGGTAGTCCATGTCTGCTATACATTTTAGAGGATACTAAGATGGTGCTGGTAGCTCGTGGAACAGAGTTTAGGTCAGTGACTGTATGTCATGGTATGCAAATATTAGAGGATGAGCTGAAGGTCTCAGTGGATGAAATGATCATACCAGATGCCTCGGTTCCTCTGTCCACTGAAGAGATTTTCACTGTGGAACAAGCATTTAAGTCGTTTATCAGTTGGCCTAAATTTTTGGTTAAACTAGTTTCTGACCCCTCGGTATGAAATTCTTCTTTACACTTCTCAATTTTAAAGGTTTTTTATGTCAAAACTTATCTTATTTTTTCATGTAACAACAGACACAGGCATAGGAGAAGATTCCTCTATCTGAGGATGACCCTCTTGCTTCATTGCATCTACTTGTTGACATCCTTGATGATAAGCCTTTGGAGGTTGAGTATGATGCTAATGTATTTAGGACAGGCTCTGAGGTCCCAATATACCTTCATAGCCAAGATGTCCGTGAGCTTGCGTCGGGAACACAAGAGTTGAATATT
>NW_014542925.1:999032-1007656 GCF_000741045.1 Vigna radiata var. radiata | reverse complement strand
TATGTAATGTATTGGATGACCCATATTGTTCGTTCTCACATCACAAGTCGCTGGGAAACGGTAATATTTAACTTTAACAAATTTTGATTTTTTTCCCAAATGTTGAATTCATATACATTAATTAATATGAATTGTCTTTTGCAAAGATTCAAGACTACTACACCAGTTCCTGAGAAGCCACTATTATTCATTAGGAACGCTGCTGCGAAGTATATAATTAGATTATGCAATAGCTCTTAGTTATTAGATTTAAACATTGCATTTGATTAGATTGTATTTTATTAGACTTTGTACTTTATTTGATGTTGAAATACAATTGAACATGTGTTTGTTATGTTGAAATTGAATTTGTGTACATGTTTTTATATGCAGGTCTGTTTTTGTGGTAGTGGATATCACAAAAACAGACCTGCAATTTTAAAAAACTGCAGGGGAATATGCCGCGGTTGTGACCACAACTGCGGCATATAGTGCTCGTTTTTTTAATTTTTTTTTTTTAAAAGACATATGGTCGCGGTTCTAACACTAACCGCGGCATATATTGACGTCTTTTGCCGCGGTTGAACCGCGACATATACTGGACAATTTATTTTTTTTTAAAAAAATGGATTTAGGCATCGGTTCCTTGGACAACCGCGGCATATTCCGCAACTTATATATCGTGGTTATAACCGCAGCCTAAAGTCTCTGACTTACTACCGCAGCTGAATATGCTGCGGTTCGTAAACCGCGACGTATAGTGAAAAATAACTGCGGTAAAAGCCCCTCGCTGCACTAGTGCAGTTATAAAAAATTAACCGATTTGAAAATGATTGTTGCAGTCACTTTTTTCCTTCATGAATGCATTCTTTCATATCTCTGCAATAAGTAAATCATTAAAGTGTAAGTTAGGTATAAGAAATTGACTCTTGTTTAATGTTACAGCAATTGAAATAATACAAAAGAAAAGTGTTGCTCCTTTTGAGTGGTGATTTGGTTTCTATGATTCATTTTTTAATAATGTTATATCATTGGTGTGCATGTATATGTGTGAAATGAATGAGTTTCAAGTGTTGCAATGCATGCAGGACATGGCGTGGCATTTGTTCGGGAAGTTTCTGGCCGTGGCCAATCTGGTTTATTTCTCCATCAATCTATTCGTGTTCTTGGTTCCTTGCTTCCTTCCAAGAGCTTTTGAGAGGTATTTCGAAGACAAGGGAGAGATATTCGCTAAGTCAGCAGAGAATAAGCGATCTATGGTTCACAATAAATCCCAATTTCCAGAAAAGAAGACAGATTAAGAGCCAATTTCACTTCACTTGCAATTTTCAATACTTGAGTATTTTCTTTTTCTCTTAAAAAACGTTTATGACTGTATGATGATATGTGAGCCTCGACTTCAAATCTGGCTCCTTCTTTAGATTAAGAAACTGTGTGGTTGTTTTATAGATTTTATGTATCATACATGTTAATCCTAATCTGGAGATTTTCTAGACTCTTTTTGTTCAATAATATCATTAGCAATCTTGAAATCTCTACACTTTGGATGATATTTATCTTTATCTGACATACATTGGAGTTATAGAAAGACCCTTTTAACACCTATTTTTGTTGGCGGAATTGCAATAAATTATAAGCACAATAGTAAGGACTAGCAGATAAATCCATCATCCAAATTTGCTTCCCCTTCTGTTTTTGTGTTATTTGGTTGCATATATTTAGTTTCAATGCCCTTGGTCTTACCAAACCTTGAGGTAATCCATATGTTTACTTGAACTTCCACCTAAAATTTTTAAAAGAGAATACTGGAAAAATAAAACAAGTTTTTATAAAATTAAAATTAGTCTATACATGAATTAATTTATGAAAAAACTTTTTTTAAATTTATTTTTAAATTTTACTTAAATTAATTTTATATTTATAAAGAAGTTAATTTGCTTTTTTTTCTATTTTTTCTAAATTTTGTCAAGAAATTAATCTAAAAGAGAAAATTCAACTGAATCATCGGATTTGGTCAGAGTTTTATGAATAATGTACACAAAAAATGGCAAATAGTAAGAAAAGTATTGCATCCGCATTTTTGTTATTTTAAATATTAGAAAACGATATGATATATAAAAAAGTGAAAGAAAAAATATAATCAAATGTATATATTGTGAATATATATATATATATATATATATATATATATATATATATATATATATATATATATATATATATATATATACGAAAATGTCTACAAATCATTATTCTAAAATTCTGAATTTGTTCTTTATTCTCAATGTGTAAAGGTTTCCTTCCTTTTTAACAAAAAGGTTCTTCTGCCTTAAGGGAAAAAAAAAAATCAAAGTAATAGGTAGAAAGACTAACTAAATATTCCATATTTTATATTTTTTATTCAAATTACACAAGGCCAATAAAAATTATTACAAATAATTCATAATTGTTTATCTTGTAATAATTCAAATGAAAAGTGATTTTAGTGTGCGAAGATGTAATCGCTAACAATAACACTGTAAGCGATTACCAGTAACAAAACTGATTTTTTACCAAAAATTCATGCATGTTACTAACAAATTACAACGCGGCTCCCTAACATTCCTTACTGTAGTGCGTTTCAATTTTTGTTCTCTTGTTTAGGCTTGATTGCCATGGGGTGAAGGTCTATGTTAAGGGAAGAGCAAGTGGAGTTGTGGGTGGAGTGGGATGTGACTTTTCAGCAACAATTGCACAGTCCAGGTGTTGTTGTAATCGTTTACAATGACACTATAAGCGATTACCAGTACCAGAACTGATTTTGTACCAAAAGTTCATGCCTGCTACCAACAAATTACAAAGTGGCTCCCTAACATTCCTTACTGCACTGCGTTTCAATTTTTGTTGTCTTGTTTAAGCCTGATTGCAATGGGGTGAAGTTCTATGTTAAGGGAAGAGCAAGTGGAGTTGTGGGTGGGGTGGGATGTGACTTTCCAGTAGAAATTGCAAAGGCCAGGTGTTGTTGTAATCACTTACAATGACACTATAAGCGATTACCAGTACTAGAACTGATTTTGTTGCAAAAGTTCATGCCAACTACCAACAAATTACAAAGTGGCTCCCTGACATTCCTTACAGCAGTGTGTTACAAATTTTTTGTCTTGTTTAAGCCTGATTGCCATGGGGTGAAGGTCTAACTTAAGGGAAGAGCAAATGGAGTTCTGGGTGGGGTAGGATGTGACTTTCCAGCAGCAATTGCATAGGCCAGGTGCTGTTGTAATCGCTTACAATGACACTGTAAGCGATTACCAGTACCATAACTGATTTTGTACCAAAAGTTCCTGCCTGCTACCAACAAATTACAAAGTGGCTCCCTAACATTCCTTACTGTAGTGTGTTTCAATTTCTTTTTGTCTTGTTTAAGCCTGATTACCATGGAGTGAAGGTCTATGTTAAGGGAAAAATAAATGGAGTTGTGGGTGGGGTGAGATGTGACTTTCTAGCAGCAATTGCAAAGGCCAGGTGTTGTTGTAATCACTTACAATGACACTATAAGCGATTACCAGTACTAGAACTGATTTTGTAGCAAAAGTTCATGCCAACTACCAACAAATTACAAAGTGGCTCCCTAACATTCCTTACTGCAGTGTGTTTCAATTTTTTTGTCTTGGTTAAGCCTGATTGCCATGAGGTGAAGGTCTAACCTAAGGGAAGAGCAAATGGAGTTGTGGGTGGGGTAGGATGTGACTTTCCAGCAGCAATTGCACAGGTCAGGTGCTGTTGTAATCGCTTACAATGACACTGTAAGCGATTACCAGTATCAGAACTGATTTTGTACCAAAAGTTCATGCCTGCTACCAACAAATTACAAAGTGGCTCCCTAACATTCCTTACTGTAGTGTGTTTCAATTTTTTTTGTCTTGTTTAAGCCTGATTGCCATGGGGTGAAGGTCTATGTTAAGGGAAGAGCAAGTGGAGTTGTGGGTGGGGTGGGATGTCGCTTTCCAGTAGCAATTGCACAGGCCAGGTGCTGTTGTAATCGCTTACAAGGAGACTGTAAGCGATTACCAGTACCAAAACTGATTTTGTACCAAAAGTTCATGCCTGCTACCAACAAATTACAAAGTGGCTCCCTAACATTCCTTACTGCAGTGTGTTTCAATTTTTTTTGTCTTGTTTAAGCCTGATTGCCATGTGGTGAAAGTCTATGTTAAGGGAATAGTAAGTGGAGTTGTGGGTGGGGTCACTACTACAAAATTAATCATAGATAGCTGATGGGGGTCGCTGCCCATACAAATTTGATTGCATATGAGAAATGAAGTATAGACTAGGAAGTGACTCCTAGGTCGTTTGTCAAGGACCAAATCGTGGTTCGATCTTAAGTCTAACACAAAGTTTGGGGGGGGGGGTTGAGACTGTTTTTGCAAAAACGTAATTAAATTCAATTAAAACGAAATTAAATGCAACAACACATTTCAGCATGCATGAAAATGAAATTAAAACAGTAAAAACGAAACTGATACAGTAAATACGAAAATTCACGCTGGAACTGGACAACCCTGACCTTTGCTCAATGTTTTACCCATAACTTTTTCTACAGAGCTCTAAATGAGGTTGCAGTAGACTCAATTATCTTTCATTTGATATATAAAACGTAGCATTTGGAGCTCTGGTGTGGTTGCAGTTAGTTTTTTAAAATCGAGTCCAGAGAGTGAAAATGCTAAACCCAACATTACACAAACAATTATCTAAACATGACTAAATCTGTTAAGATGCAACAATAAATAAATAAATAAATAAAAAGAAATCACGTTGCAGCATAAATAAACAAGAAACGCAACATTCAATTTAATACTTGAAAGATACATTGTAAAGCTAAAATTTAAAATGCAAAAACTAAACATCAAACCACCGTTTTTCTTTTAAAATGAACTATAGAATCCCATCACCGTGTGCTGTCCAGGACGTGTGTGCTCTTCACTCAATTTAATCACCTTTTCTTCATTCTCAGCATGAAGCCGTGACACCTCAAGCTAATGAATGCACCGCTTCAGCTAAGTGAAGAATCAACATTTAGCTTTTTCAAAACAAAATAAATGTAGCCTTTTTTTGGACGTGTGTGCACATCAAGTCTTGACACCTTCAGGTTTCCATCAATCTATACCTATTTTTCTTTCAATGCAAAGCTAAATGATTGTGGTGTGTGCATATAATAAAAAGTAAGCTAAAAGAAAATAATATGAACATCCCTTCTTCAAAAAGAAAATCAACAGCGTGGTGCTTCCAAAATGCAAGTGCTAGCAATTTAAATGGGTGCGTGGCTGTACAGAGTTCAATCAATGTGTGCCCCTTTTTTTCATTCAAAGAAGAATTTTATAAAACTAAGGTCTGCATAAATGACTCAAAAGTAATCCAGCCATTGTCACATCACTAGACTCCCTCCTAGGCTCTCTTCTAATTCAATTAAAGTAAATAAAATAAAAAAACTAAATGACTTATGCTGCAACAGAAAGAAAAGGAAATGAACAATAAGAAGAGGAAATGAACAATGCTTCATAAAAGAAAATTAAACTCTGTCACCGTACACCTACCACATTCTCCTATCTAATCACATCTTCCATCTCAAAATAAAAGAAAAGAAAAATTGCTACACACACGCACACAGCTAGTTGCCGGCTATTGACATATCCCATCACCAAAAGTTCTTCACTTAATCTCTTCATTCTAAAAGCAATTAAAGGTTTAAACCCTTTTTTGGTTCCTAAGTTAAGTTCTGATGTTCAGTTTAGTCCCCGCTTTTAAAAATGTCAACCTTTAGTCCCTATGATATGAAAAATGTATCAAATCAGTCCTATCCATTAACAAATCACAAGTTTTTCATTAAGTGATTTGTTGTTCGTAACACCTTCTGTTAACAAATCACAAAATATTGGATACCTAAGTATGAAAACTTGTGATTTATTGTTCATTAAGTGTTGTCATGAGGATTGATCTAATACATTTTTCATATCATAGGGACTAAAGGTTGACATTTTTAAAAGCAGGGACTAAACTGAACATCAGAACTTAACTTAAGGACCAAAAAAGGGTTTAAACCGCAATTAAATTCACCGTGTGCTGACTTCAATCAATATTTCATTCAAAACGTGAATGCACATTGAAGACCAAAGAAAGAAAACACTGCAGCAAAATGAAAAGGAAATAGTAAAATTGTTTCTTCATTCCATCCAGGAAGCTAAAAACCGTAAGCTTCTTCTCCCATCAACCAAAGTCTAGTAGTATATAACATTTTTTTTTCATTCAAGCCCAGTGTTCCCTAGAGAATGACGGTTGCTACCCTATAAGAGAAGCCATGTGTCCTCTAAAATGAGGTTGGGTCCACCCCTTTGCAAAACCCTAGGTGCCATGTCATCTATTCTAACATTTTGGGCCTAAACTATTTTTCCAAAAATTGGCCCATTGTTTACAAATTTTATTAAAACTATCTAGACTACCAAGTTTCAAAATAATTAAATTTGAAATGTCCATGTGAAGAGTCTTGACTTTATTTTGTCTCTTCCAAATGTCCCAAATTGTGTTTCCAAAATTTTCCCTGCAAATAATAATGCAAATAATTAGCTCAGAAAATTCAAATTAATTAAAATTAGAATTTCCGGTCAAATTAAGCATATTTAGGAAAAACGGGAAAATACCAGAAAATTAAGCACAATTCCCTGATTAATTCTAGCACAATAAACTAAGTAAAGTCAAGAAAATATCGACTCATCAATAGCGTCAAATAGATAGCACTTTTTTAAATAAGTGCTATCTATGCATGTGCGGAACAATAGATAGCGCTTATTTAAATAAACGCTCTCTATTTCTATGACAATAGATAACATTTTTTTTAAAAAGCGCTATCTATAAGTAATTAATATTATTTTCTTAATTCATAATTTAAAATAAACTCATAGATAGCAGTTGTTTAAAAAAGCGCTATCTATTTCGACTCAATAGTTAACCCCTTTTTTACAAAGGGCTATGTATTGAATGTTTAAAAAAATAAAAAAAAAAAGTTAAAATTATATGTTCTTTTTCCCTCGACCTTATTACGTTTATCTGAGCTTCTTTTCACCCTCAACCAAAAAAATCCCTAAAGAGAAATGAAACACTGATTAAGAAACCTTCGTTCTTCTTCTCGCAGATAACCTCACCAAAATCAACTTGCTACGGCGTCGAGGGAACTCGATTAAGATTGCATCAGATAATTCATGTCTTCATGAAAAGCAATTCCTTTGCCCCTATCGTCGTGTGTGGTGGTTTCGAGTACACGAAGACCTTGGCCAAGGAATAGCTTGATGCAATGGCCCATGTTCCATAATCGACACTACTCACAACCCTAGCGATAGTTGTTAAGGTTTTTCTCCTTCACTTATTCTTTTCAAGACTCTTGCTCTGTTGATCATTGGAGCGGCATTGTGTTAAACCTGGTGAGATCTGCTTACAACTTTGATAATAATCTGCAAATGAAGCAATCGACGAAGTTTGTGGGAATTTGAGTCATCTGCTTTGTTTATGGTAATTAGGTACAGAACTTGTTTGTTTTTTATGTTTTAGATCCTTTTATATTCTTGGTTTTCTGTGAAATAGTTGATATTGTCTGACAATGATGATATAAGAAGTGAGCGTTGATTTTGGCATGCATAAATTCTCTGTATGCTTTTAGGGACATTCATTTGGTTGTGGAGTATATTTTGCTGAAAATGAAATCTTTTTTTCTTGGTTGTGGACATTCCCTTTTTTATTGTAATTTTCATTTGAACTTTTGTTGGTCATCGTTGTTGATCATTCATCAGTTTTGAGTTTATGAACAATTTTTATTCCATTTCAACGTCTTTCACTCGTAATCAGTTACAGTCTTCATGTAATCGATTACACAAGAACCTAAGTGCCTATCTTACTCTTCATCACAACACCACTTGGAAGCACTCATAAAAACCCAATTCTCTGGACACCCTTATACCTTTCAACAACTACTAAGTTCAGCCACAACTCCTTCGTCATCAAAATCAAACAACCAAGTGAGGGTCCTTCAANTAATTTCTCCAAATGAGGTCCAACCCCTCAATGGGGAGCTCTGTTTCCAGGGCATGGGAGCAACGATGAACTTTCAGTACAAATTCGTATTTCTCCACTGGTAATCGATTACAGCCTTCATCTAATCGATTACACAAGAACCTAAGTGCCTATCTTACTCTTCGTCACGACACCACTTGGAAGCAGTAATAAAAACACAATTCTGTGGACACCCTTATACCTTCCAACCACTCCTTCGTCATTAAAATCAAACAACCAAGTGAGGGTCCTTCAAATAATTTCTCCAAATGAGGTTTGACCCCTCAATAGGGAGCTCTGTTTCCAGGGCATGGGAGCAGCAATAAACATTCAGTACAAATTCGTGTTTATCCACTGCCAATCGATTACAACCTTCATGTAATCGACTACGTAAGCACCAAAGTACCTATCTTACTCTTCCTCACGACACCACTTGAAAGCACTTACAAAAACGAAATTCTGTGGACACCCTTATACCTTCCAAACACTACTAAGTTCAGCCAAAACTCCTTCGTCATCAAAATCAAACAACCAAGTGAGGGTCCTTCAAATAATTTCTCCAAATGAGGTCC
>NW_014542925.1:986817-994109 GCF_000741045.1 Vigna radiata var. radiata | reverse complement strand
CTCTTCCTCACGACACCATTTGGAAGCACTCATAAAAACCCAATTCTTTGGACACCCTTATACCTTCCAACCACTACTAAGTTCAGCCAAAACTCCTTCGTCATCAAAATCAAACAACCAAGTGAGGGTCCTCCAAATAATTTCTCCAAATAAGGTCTGACCCTTCAATGGGGAGCTCTGTTTCCAGGGCATGGGAGAAAAGATGAACTTTCGGTACAAATTCGACTTTATCCACTGGTAATCGATTGCAACCTTCATGTTATCGATTACACAAGCACCTAAGTGCCTATCTTACTCTTTCTCACGACACCACTTGGAAGCATTCATAAAAACCCAATTCTATGGACACCCTTATACCTTCCAACCACTACTAAGTTCAGCCAAAACTCCTTCGTCATCAAAATCAAACAACCAAGTGAAGGTCCTTCGAATAATTTCTCCAAATGACGTCCGACCCCTCAATGAGGAGCTCTGTTTCCAGGAAATGGGAGCAACGATGTACTTTTGGAAAAAATTCGTGTTTATCCACTGGTAATCAATTACAACCTTCATGTAATTGATTACACAAGCACCTAAGTGCCTATCTTACTCTTCCTCACGACACCACTTGGAAGCACTCATAAAAACCTAATTCTGTGGACACCCTTATACCTTCCAACCACTACTAACACTATTGGAAAAATACCTTTCTATGACGACCTTATTATGACGTACAAAAATTATACGTTATAATAGGTTGACCGGTGGCAAAATCGTAATAAATATAAGACATATTATGACGTAATTTTATTCACCAGTCATAATATAAAACACGGTGGCAAATTTGTAAATAAGTTAAAAGCTATTATTACTTAGATATGGATATACGTCATAATATGTTAAAATTTCTTTTTCTAATTTTTTCTCTTTCACGTTGTCTCTCTCACTTTCAGACTCTCGGTCCTCTCTCTCTTTCACGTTCAATCTCACTTTCACACTCTCGACTCTCTTGCTCTCTTTCTCTCTTTCTCTCTAAACTCTTGTTCCAATAACACTCCCCCGACACCGTGCTTTGCTCTGAGAACACTCCTTTTTCGCGACGTGCAAGGGGCCACCACCAATTAGGTTTTCTCGTCTCGTCCACCAACGCAGACCACCGCATCCACAATCGCCTCTCTGACCAACAGCTGGAACAGGTGGTATCGTCGTCGCTGGAACCGACCAAGAGGAAACGAGAGCAACAGATGCAGGCTCTCGCTTGTCATCTCAATCGTTCTCCGCGGACAAGAAATCCCATTCCTTCACTCTAGGTTTGCTTTCCCTTTCTCAATTTCACTTATTAATACCTAGCAAGTTGAAATCTCTCAGGTAAATATGTTGCTGTCAGATATGGTTAAAAGGAACTTCTTGTTGAAACTTTTTTTAGTTAGATTTCGCATATAACTTCTTTCGGTCCTTGCTAAAACTTTAGTTGAACATTGCTATTCAGTGTTGAGTCCAATTATAAACCTTCATATTTTGTCTTGGATTTCAACGAAACATGATATTTTTGGATTGTACTGCCCTAAAATTTTGGGTTATTACAACATTGACTATTATGGATTGACACAGGAGGTCGACCTATGCAGAAAGCTTTACACTAGAATCTATTTTAGCTATAACCTAGCTAGTGAAAGTTATATGGTTTTAGGGTTGTCTAAAAGATTTTATTAGACCTTTTTTGTTGGCTATCTAGAGAACATGTTGAAATAACTCTTAAGTTAGAAACTTTTTTCTCTAACAATTTTCTTGCAGAAACCAACCACTTCATAGATACATCAACCAGTCTATGTTCTTAGTTTGATGTGCGAATATATCTTCACCATAAAAAACAAAATAATAGCAGAATACCTCTGTATGAGGCTAGAAATGTTGAAGTCATGAATCCCTTTGAATGGTGCCTCTCGGCTTATTGGACAACCTATTTCTCCATCAAACACAACATACTAAATATAGGAAACTTGGTGGGTGAGTAGTTTAATGTTAATAAACATGCANGGGAGATTGGAAAATAAGAATAGGCCTCTATTGATTTAATTATTATTGAAGCTACACAAACCAGATGGCTAGAAAATATGATTCAGATTATCAATTCCACAACTTAGTAGTGAATGAAAAGAGAGAGTGTGTGAAAAGAGATGAGTGAATGAAGAGAGAACTACTCATTCTGGGTGTGTGACTCATCATGACCTTATTATTAACATTGTTTAACAGAATCAATCAGATTCTTCGCAAGTAAGGCTAATTCAGTACTATACAGGAACACTTTTATCTTTGANAAATTGCCCCTTCTATCCCCTTCTAATTAACCACCCCTAATTCTCCTTCCAAATCACCTTTGTCCCTCCTTTAACACTGTTCCTCTAGCCTGTTATTACTGTTCCAAAACAATTTTAACTATCTTTGGAAACACCAAAAAATAACTGTCTTGTAAGCTTCATGCCACCTGTCCACTACTTGGTGAAGAAGGGGTACCAAACATGTACTAACAAACATCCTGATTATGAGTTTTTCTTGTCTAGCGACGATATTGACATCTCAGTTTTCTCCAAAAATAATCATGAGTAGTAGACGAGCTAGTTACAACTTACAGATGATTTTAGCCCGTTTTAGTTACTAATTATAGGTCTTAAGTAGTCATATTTTGATTTTTAGGTATATTTAGTGAGTTGAGTTTTTTCTTAGCTAGATTTTACCATTTTAAACTTGTTAGGACAATTGTCTTACTTCCTTCTAGGAGAGTTTAGTGCTGTTGTGTAAATAGGTTAGCTACTGTTTTAGATGTCTTATATCATTTAGAATGTGTCTAGTAGGTAGTTTGTTTTAATTTTACCTTAGTTTTTACTTTCTTTATGTCATTTAGAGTGTGTCTAGATAGTTTTTTAGCATTTCCAAATACTAGTTTAGTTCAATTCTCAGATTTTGNANNTTTAGCCTATTGTAATCTAGTTTACGTCTTAGATAGTCAAATTTTAAGTTTTATGCAGATTTTGGTGTTTGAGTTATTCCTTATCTTCTTTTTACCAATTAAAATGTGTCTACATGTTTTCTTTAATTTTTCCTAAGTTGATTTAGTGCAGATTTACATTTTTGGCTAGTTTAGTAGGCTATCTTAGTTTTAGGTAGTGAATTTTTAAAGTCTTCTTATAACTTAAATTTTTGGATAGTTTTTGAAATTATATAATCATAGCTGCATAAATTACAACAGTGCACAGTTTATGCTATTTTCTNCTANATCTCTTGCAATTTNGGAAGTTCATAATAGGAGGAACAGGGAAGATAGTACTAATGATTGCCTATAGTACTAATGCCTAAGGAGGACTAAGGACTTAAGAAGTACTAATGATTGCCTATAGTTTTCTTAATACATTCTAGTTATTGTTTTCTCTAATTAATGGAATAATAATATATATAGATTTAGATTGTAAAAGATAGTTTTAAAAACACTAACATGAGCTTCACCCTTTGATGCCTTTACTATAAAAAATTAAAATACTTAGTGATTTCATTTGAATATTTGTAATTGAAGGGAAATACATTTATTTAAGACCAATATAGACCTTTATGGAATTAATTTCTATTGCAGGAAACTAAAGATTGTGTTGCCAAGACATTGAAAAGATTAGAGGAGAAGATTCAGGGCTGAGTAAAATTTCATATTCATGATACTTTNTGCTTTTGGTTGTTAATACTTGGTATCTTTAAAATGATGAGGGCACTACTGACTACTATTGATTGCCAGTTTTATAGTGTTGTTTTTCCCTTTTATAGGTTTTGAACCATTTGTTATATCTTATGCAAGTTTCAGAAAAGGGTTGTCAAAGGCGAGTTGCTTTGGCTCTTGCGCATCTTTATTCTGTAGATGATCAGAGAAAANTTTTTATTGATCACTATGGTATGTATCTTAGTAAATGTTTTTTCACGGGTTTGGTTCTCATCATTTATTGTTTTACAAACTCCTTTTTGTATTTGTGTTCAAGTTGATCATCAGTCCATGCAGGTCTTGAGTTGCTTATAGGGCTTCTTGGATCATCCAGCTCTAAGCAGCAACTTGATGGTGTCATAGCTTTATGCAAGTTGGCCAATAAAGCATCGACCTTGTCCTCTTTCTCCAACGCCACAGGTAAATCCAGTTGAGTATCATCAGTTTTCACAATTTCACAACATAACTTTTGTTGTTAACAATAGCTTTTGTTGTAAACGGTGCCTATAAATAATTTTATGTTCTTATTTCAAGTGAGCAGAAACCATAAAATTTCAGTTTGTTCCTCTTGTTTGTTTTCTCTAAAATATATTTTATGATGACTGATGACATGACTATATAAATACGTGGTCTATTGAATATAACGAGCATCTAATGATCTAACAGCCAGCAGTCATCTTGATCAATGCTTGCAGTTTTACATGCTTGCCACTTGCATAAGAATCCTGATGCCAAGTTCCCTCTTCACTCAGCCAATGACTATCAAAGTTATTCCATTATTACCCTAAATTGGATAACTATTGAAAGAGTTTTGTTAATATTATTAGGTGGATTTTGCTTAACTAATCGTTTGATAATTTTTTATTACGAAGAGCACTTTGATCCCTATATACTACCTACTTTTATGTAATTTTTCGATTGAGCTGATGCAAATCTAAGTACTGATGCAGATCTTCTATCATATGAGGGCGATTTAATAATTCTGGATCTGGATCAATCACTACCACCTTATCTTCCTCTACATCAAGTGCTAGCTTGACAAATGGGTCTGCACCTGTTTATCCAGCAGCCATTACACAACAAAGTGGTGGTGAAAAACTTGGTTTGAAGTTGGACGATCTAAGACATATANGCCAACAGCTGATGACATTGGTATTCCTGCTGAAATTCCAGCACCAATTGAAAAGCAAATTCCTGCTGGAATTCTTGGAAGTCTCAAAAACAATTACCATCATGCTGATGGCCAAAACTGGTAACTTTCTCACTGTAATTCTCTTTCCTAGTTATCTATTATGATTGTTTTAATTTTAACCTGCCCTTTCTTAAACTTTGCTTTAAATATTCTTGTTTCTCTCCACTTACATGAGCCTAGGAAGTACTAGAATAGCATAAATCCTTTTAGCATAAATTTGTAGCGCAAAGCTTTCAAAACTTTAAGAATAGTTCATGTCTCTCTGCTTAAGCTACCTTTCACGGTTCTCTTGCCTTTTTGGTTGGAAGAATGACATAAATCCTACCTCCTGTACTTGACATAATATGGGTTTACAAATATCATACTTTGTGCAACTTATGTAATATTTGCAACGGTGCTGCACTGCACTAGCTTCCTCTTGTTGAGTTAACACTCAACAATGATGTGGCTTAACGGTTAGACAGGCTTAAATAAATTTAAGAATAAGACATTTTTATTTACTAATAAAAAATTTTGTTAAAATGTATCAGTTTTATTTAAAATTTATTTTTTGAATGCCTAAAACAATTTAACTTGTTAATGATGATTTGGTTTTGGGGTGCAGGATCGACCATCTACCAAGGTTCATGCTGCTTCAGGTGGTGGATCTTCCTTGGGATACCTCTTTGGTGGTCCTCCAGTGAACTAATTAATTCATGGCTGTGGTTCAAATCTACCATCATGATGAATCATGTGTAAAATAGATAGTGTTGTGATTGCCTTGTGTTTAGACAAGTGAACTTTTTGCTATTCTACTGAACCTCTTAACAATGCTGGTGTGGCTGATGGCCTAATCTAAGNTGATTCTAGGTTTGTTGTTCTGTGTTATTGTGTGGGTTTCAATTAAGGAATTTNCTTTGCCAATGAGCTAAAGTTCAATTATGAAATNAAGTTCATTTTTTATAGTCGTTGTATACTTTTTTGTTTTGAGATTTTTAAAGAAANTAACAGTATTTGTTTGAAAATTTTATNACATATTAGAGTTGAAGTGTTGGTGATTGTATTTTTATTGTGAATGGAATCAACTGTTATTAGAATGGAACAATTAGGAATGATTATAATTTCAATGGATGTTAATTGTAATAATAATTTTTTTTTTAAAAAAACATATATTATGACGTACAAAACAATGTGCGTCATAATATGTTGGTTTTGAAAATCACATATTATAACGTAAAAAATAATTTACGTCATAATATCTTTCGCGCATTTTATGACTGATTTTGGAAACAACGTCATAATATGTTCAAGCTATTATGACGTAAATTTTTGATACGTCATAAAATGTGCAGACTTATTATGACGCCCAGAAATATGACCCCTAAAAACTACGTCATAAAATGTCATTTTTGTACGTCATAAAAGGTCTTTTATCCATTAGTGTAAGTTCAGCCAAAACTCCTTCGTCATCAAAATCAAACAACCAAGTGAGGGTCCTTCAAATAATTTATCCATATGAGGTCTGACACCTCAATGGGGAGCCCTGTTTCCAGGGCATGGAAGCAACGTTGAACTTTCGGTACAAATTCTTGGTTATCAAATGGTAATCGATTACAACCTTCATGTAATCGATTACAAGAGCACCTAAGTGCCTATCTTACTCTTCCTCACGATACCACTTGCAAGCACTCATAAAAACCCAATTCTGTGGACACCCTTATACCTTCCAACCCTACTAAGTTCAGCCAAAACTCCTTCGTCATCAAAATCAAACAACCAAGTGAGGGTCCTCCAAATAATTTCTCCAAATAAGGTCTGACTCTTCAATGGGGAGCTTTGTTTCCAGGGCATGGGAGAAACGATGAACTTTCGGTACAAATTCGTCTTTATCCACTGGTAATCGATTACAACCGTCATGCTATCGATTACACAAGCACCTAAGTGCCTATCTTACTCTTTCTCACGACACCACTTGGAAGCACTCATGAAAACCCAATTCTGTGGACACCCTTAAACCTTCCAACCACTACTAAGTTCAGCCAAAACTCCTTCGTCACCAAAATCAAACAACCAAGTGAAGGTCCTTCGAATAATTTCTCCACATGACGTCCGACCCCTCAATGAGGAGCTCTGTTTCCAGGGCATGGGAGCAACGATGAACTTTCGGTAAAAATTCGTGTTTATCCACTGGTAATCGATTACAGCCTTCATGTAATTGATTACACAAGCACCTAGGTGTCTATCTTACTCTTCCTCACGACACCACTTGGAAGCACTCATAAAAACCCAATTCGGTAGACACCCTTTTTGTAACGCCCCGGCAACTTACAGGGACTGTTGACTGCCCCCACAAATCACCACGAGACTTTCCAGTGTGCTTTGTCCTCACTCGCACACTTT